>NW_027444535.1:0-21499 GCF_048569485.1 Anomaloglossus baeobatrachus | reverse complement strand
CAAAATTTCTATATAGTGATAATTGTAACACTATTAGTTACAAGAAAGGGATAAAATGTAAAAAAAACAAAACACAAAATAAGGCATGACTTAACATCAAATTTTTTTTTTTTTTTTTTTTTTTTTAGATTTAACCAAAGAATGTGCACATTTGTTATAATAAACAAGTGAAAAATGTTAAAAATCAGTCATCCAAAGGTGTGTAAAAAAATATATATGGTACCAATAAAAATGTCACTTTGTCCTGCAAAGAATGCGGCCCCCCAAATTATTTTTTTCCTCTGTGCGGCCCATACACCCAGCCGAGTTTGAGACCCCTGATCTAGCTAATCCCTAAATGTCTTTTTTTAAAAAAAAACTATTTCCTGTGACATTTCATTTGAGAGGAGTCTCAAATGTGATGTCACAGGAAGCTGGGGCTGCACTCACTACCCTGCAGCGTCTATCACTAATCCTGGGACAGGAGTTCACCAGATGCCGGCTATCCAGTTACTTATTACAGCTTCTTGCATCGCTGCCCTCTCTGAAGATGTCCTGGATCCATGGTGATAGAAGCTGTGGGAGATGTGAGTGCAGCGCCAGCACTCTGCTTCTATCTTTGCTGTAGCTTCTGTGGAGGAAGATGTCGGAAGGCAGCACACATGGAGCAATAAGAGACACAGAGCTGTCCCACAGCTTCTAGCACCACTCTCAAACAAATAGTCTTCAGGGGCAGTGTGTCATGCAATGTTCAGCTCTGCATACACCTGCTGGCACAGCTTTTGAGTGGTGAGCGTTCCCCTGTTGTGCATTACTTCCTTCCCTTTTTGTTGCTCCTCGGTACATATATTGTGTCTCCTGTGTGTTTTGACTGCTTTGTGTACGAGTTTCCGTTATCCCTTGTCCGTGTCTTTTTGTGGGGTTTTGCAATTGTGTTTTCAAAGCCACCCCAAGGGACTGGAAGAGGGGGAATAAGATCAGGGCTCGGGCGGGAGTTAGGGTCATGTTGGGGGCTCAGACCTGGCTACCATCAAGCCTACCTCCAAGATCAGGGACAGTGCAAGGTGTCAAGTCTGAGGGCCAGCCTACGGGCCTCTGCCCTGTCATTACATACCCTGTAACACAGTGTTGGCGTCACTCACTGCCTCCTGGCATCATCACGTTTTACAGTTAGAAGCAGAGTGTCAGTGCTGTACTACGCTCCCAGTGCTACCGTGGAACCAGGACATCTTCAGAGGGCGTCTAAACAAGAAACTGTAGTAACTGCAGAGCTGACTTCCCCCCCCAATAATGTCCTGTTCCAGTAGGGGCGATAGACTCTGCAGCTGAGAGTACAGCCCCAGCTTCCAATGACATCACACTTAAGACTCCCCTCAAACAAAATGTCACAGGAAGTACAGTGAAAAAAAAATTAACATTTAAAGATTGGCTAGATATGGAGAAGTATAGGGTACGGTGTAATAAAGCATATTACCAAAGTGGTTAGGGTGTAAAGATAGATATTTGGGGGACATTTTAAGCGATAGACAATGTCTTTCCTTCTACTGCACCAGTATGTTACAGAAGTGACTACACATTATAGCACTGCTATTACTGTTTTTTTAGTTGGATGCTGCATTTATTTGTGGAATACACTATTTAGAGTCTATCTACAGTATCCATATGTGGAGGGAAAAGTATTTTTTTTCTATGTTTATGTAGTGCGACAATCATTTTGTTATACATTTAAATATTACAAGTGTGTACACTCATCTCGTGTTTCTTTTTGTATGCAAGTGACTAACACCTATGCAGCATTGCTTGCAGAATAAGGCTTTGTGCGCACGCTGCATCTTTGTTGTGACCAAAAAAATGCACGTTTTTGGTCCCAAAAACGCTCCCTCGGCATGCAATTCAGCGTTTTTTTTAACAGGGTTTTTGCCCAGTGTGTTTTTTTGCTTTTTAAGTCAAATCTATTGACTGGAAGGGCTCAAGAACACTGACAAAACGCAAAGAGAATTGACATGCTGCATCTTTCTGGTCACCACAAAGACGCAGCCAAAAAAAAGCTGCAACGTGCGGACAGAAAAATTGAAATCTCAGACTTTGCTTGGGAAGGAAATATATGCAATTTTGAGACCAAAACCGCACCAAAAACTGCACAAAAACAAGGCAAAAACGCAGTGTGCGCACAAGGCCTATAACAGTCAGCAGAGCTATTCTCAGCTTCAGAAACAAAAGAACAGAAACCTGATTACATCAGTGGAGTCTATCAGAATTCACTGTCTGAATAGAGAACAATGACTGTGGCTACAGATTAAAATTGAAAGCCACAACTATGAGCACAGATCCTATCTGGAGATCACACTCATGTTCTCATTTAATAATACACTAGAAGAGCTTAAAATTAAAGTCAGGTCTAGTTATAGGGTTTTCTCGCTATTCCAGGTGAGATGCCATTATAGTCTGATTGTGAAGATCTGACAGCTGGGACCTCAGCCCATCATCCTAACAGAACAATGCAGCACATTAATGAAGACTTGCTGCATCTCCTAGCTTGGTAGGTACTGAAAGGTGCAGATATGGGTTATTCACCCCTTACACAATAATAAAAAGTAGCAGACAGTACAGTATCTTCTGTAGAGTGGCAATACGCGTGCATCTCCTTACCTTTCACCTGCCGTACAGAACTAAGGTTCTTTTCAAAAGTGTCATCGAATTTTGGGTTTGTGATTGGCTCAAAGTCATTGGTGTAGACCCTGCCCGTAGAGGTGGAGAAACAGCATTTGCACATGCAGGTGTGATATCGCAGACGCCCTTCATCCAGGTAGGGGTGCGCCAATGCATCTTTCGCAGATATCCGTTTGGACTGCAGCAGAATGAAATTAAGGTGTGAGATATCAGATGTTAATAAACCAAAAACAACCGGACTTCCTGGAGCAGCCACATTTTTTATTGGGGTTTCCGCTTCTAGCAAACAATTCAGCTAAATAGTTGTATTACAATAAAAACTTAAATTTGCCAGAATAGGAGCCGCTCTTCTACTACAGCTCCACGTTCTGGCTCAGAGCCAGGTCCCAAGTGGGGGTCCAGATGCTCTATCTATAGGGTATATTGACAGGGGTTGCATTCATGAGACTACAATTTTGTATCACACTTCATCATACTGGTGTAGTTTACCCAAATCTCTGCATTGTAGATTGGCACAATGCTTAGATGAGCTCTGGATGATGCATCCATATAGGTGGAGGCTAAACATGGACTTACTAAATACCATTGTGGCAGGGGAGGCTGTAAGTAACAGGGATAAGTGGCCAATCACACGATCAACTGCACAGAAAAACAATCCAGCTATAGAAGACCATTTCTTGATTTGGAAATTAATTGGAATAAAACTTCATTTTGTCAAAAATTTGGAAACAAATCAGAGAAGAAAAAAAAAAGAAGACGACACCATGCAGATAAAAAGAACAGACGCATTTCGGCCATGTCTTATTTATAGCATAGCTGAAACGCGTCTGTGGTTTCTTTTTTCATGGGGTCATCTTTTTTTCGCTCTCTGATTGCTTATAATTTTTTATTGACAAAATAAATGAAGTTTTATTCCAATTCATTTCCAAATTGTGAGAGTCTATAGCTGGATTATTTTCTTTTTTTTGCTCTGCAACTGTTTACACCCTGCAGACGAAGACATACTAGGTGGATATGGTGAGCTGATTTATACCATGTTCTTTTCAATCATACGATCAATGCCATGTTTAGTCCTATTCAGATCAGTCCATGGATTCAACATCCAGGATGTAAGCAACGTATTTTATACTAATGTATATCAGAAAATTACATATTTCTTTATAATATGTGGAACTAAGTAGCTCCTCAATAACTTGTAATTCCTCCTAAGATAGTGGACTGTTCCCTCCAGGGACGCTCATGCAGCCGCTCAGCAATCTATTCATTATAGGGTGTCACAGATAGAAGCGTCTCACATATCACGAGGACAAGACCAGGAGACTGATGGATCCAGCATGACAATTTTACATGACAACTATATCAATAAGACTAAACTTATTGTCGGTAGCAGGAAAACTCTGCACATGAATTTGTGACGTATTTCAGGTTCAAAGCTCAGATAAGTGACTGTACGAGGATTCAGGAGCTCTGGGAACTGTTCACTTTAGGTGTGATTTTACAGATATCCTAGGAGTAGAGAAATGAAAGTGAAATGTCCCTAATGACAGATGCATATGAATAAAGCCCATTCTCTATAATTAATGGATGATTAACAGGTGACATGTTCACTACTGAAGAGCTTACATTAACAGCACAAGCCACAAGGGGGCGCTCAATCCATACAAAACCAGCATTAAATAAGAAGAGAAAGCCTGTGATGGTGTGGCCCAGTTTAATAGCACATATAAGTGTGCCCCTGGGAGGAGGACCCTGTCCACAGGCTGTTCTGTAGGGCACAATTCCTAGCTGGTGTTTATTAGATGCTCCTATCCAGGCTAGTGTTAGGTTACCTATGTACACTGCAATGTATGGAGGCTAATGCAAATGACCCTTGTACACCGGGCTAAGTGTTACTATACATAGCACAGGGACGTCACCGGTGTCCTAGTAATACTGTGACCGGCTGTACACACAATATTCATTAACAACTGAACAAAAATATAAATGCAACACTTATTTTTGCTTCAATTTTTCACAAGCTAAAACTCAAAGATCTAAGACTTTTTCTATGTACACAAAAGGCCGTTTTCTCTCAAATATTGTTCACAATTTTGTATAAATCTGTTAGTGATCACTTCTCCCTTGCTGAGATAATCCGTCCATCTCACAGGTGTGAGATATCAAGATGCTGATTAGACAGCGTGATTATTGCACAGGTGTGCCTTAGGTTGGCCACAAGAAAGGGCCACTCTAAAATGTTGCAAGTTTACATTACTGGGGGGAATCTGGGCGGTTGAGGGAGGGGGGAGGGTGTCAGAAAACTAGTCAGTATCTGGTGTGACCACCATTTGCATCAGGCAGTGCAGCACATCTCCTTCCCATATACAGTCAGGGCCAGAAATATTTGGACAGTGACACAAGTTTTGTTATTTTAGCTGTTTACAAAAACATGTTCAGAAATACAGTTATATATATAATATGGGCTGAAAGTGCACACTCCCAGCTGCGATATGAGAGTTTTCACATCCAAATCGGAGAAAGGGTTTAGGAATCATAGCTCTGTAATGCATAGCCTCCTCTTTTTCAAGGGACCAAAAGTAATTGGACAAGGGACTCTAAGGGCTGCAATTATCTCTGAAGGCGTCTCCCTCGTTAACCTGTAATCAATTAAGTAGTTAAAAGGTCTGGGGTTGATTACAGGTGTGTGGTTTTGCATTTGGAAGCTGTTGCTGTGACCAGACAACATGCGGTCTAAGGAACTCTCAATTGAGGTGAAGCAGAACATCCTGAGGCTGAAAAAAAAGAAAAAATCCATCAGAGAGATAGACATGCTTGGAGTAGCAAAATCAACAGTCGGGTACATTCTGAGAAAAAAGGAATTGACTGGTGAGCTTGGGAACTCAAAAAGGCCTGGGCGTCCATGGATGACAACAGTGGTGGATGATCGCCGCATACTTTCTTTGGTGAAGAAGAACCCGTTCACAACATCAACTGAAGTCCAGAACACTCTCAGTGAAGTAGGTGTATCTGTCTCTAAGTCAACAGTAAAGAGAAGACTCCATGAAAGTAAATACAAAGGGTTCACATCTAGATGCAAACCATTCATCAATTCCAAAAATAAACAGGCCAGAGTTAAATTTGCTGAAAAACACCTCATAAAGCCAGCTCAGTTCTGGAAAAGTATTCTATGGACAGATGAGACAAAGATCAACCTGTACCAGAATGATGGGAAGAAAAAAGTTTGGAGAAGAAAGGGAACGGCACATGATCCAAGGCACACCACATCCTCTGTAAAACATGGTGGAGGCAACGTGATGGCATGGGCATGCATGGCTTTCAATGGCACTGGGTCACTTGTCTTTATTGATGACATAACAGCAGACAAGAGTAGCCGGATGAATTCTGAAGTGTACCGGGATATACTTTCAGCCCAGATTCAGCCAAATGCCGCAAAGTTGATCGGACGGCGCTTCATAGTACAGATGGACAATGACCCCAAGCATACAGCCAAAGCTACCCAGGAGTTCATGAGTGCAAAAAAGTGGAACATTCTGCAATGGCCAAGTCAATCACCAGATCTTAACCCAATTGAGCATGCATTTCACTTGCTCAAATCCAGACTTAAGACGGAAAGACCCACAAACAAGCAAGACCTGAAGGCTGCGGCTGTAAAGGCCTGGCAAAGCATTAAGAAGGAGGAAACCCAGCGTTTGGTGATGTCCATGGGTTCCAGACTTAAGGCAGTGATTGCCTCCAAAGGATTCGCAACAAAATATTGAAAATAAAAATATTTTGTTTGGGTTTGGTTTATTTGTCCAATTACTTTTGACCTCCTAAAATGTGGAGTGTTTGTAAAGAAATGTGTACAATCCTACAATTTCTATCAGATATTTTTGTTCAAACCTTCAAATTAAACGTTACAATCTGCACTTGAATTCTGTTGTAGAGGTTTCATTTCAAATCCAATGTGGTGGCATGCAGAGCCCAACTCGCGAAAATTGTGTCACTGTCCAAATATTTCTGGACCTAACTGTATGTATATATATATATATATATATATATATGTGTATATATATCTACATATATATGTGTATATATATCTAATATATATATATATACACACACTCACATGCACACATATATATATATATATATGTATATATATATATATATATATATATATATATATATATATATATATATATATATATATATATATATATATATATATATATATATATGTATGTGTGTGTGTGTGTGTGTGTGTGTGTGTGTGTGTGTGTGTGTGTGTGTGTGTGTGTGTGTGTGTGTGTGTGTGTGTGTGTGTGTGTGTGTGTGTGTGTGTGTGTGTGTGTGTATATACATACACACATATACATACACACACATACATATATACACACACACACATACATACATATACATATATATATACATACATACATACATACATACATATATATACACACACACACAAACAACTGTCCACTTTTGAGCCAAGGACGGTTCTCTTTTTTTATGTCTATCTGAGATGATGGAGATTTTCAGTGGTTCTCCAATTTTTATAAAAGTTAATTTTGTGACAAAATCAGAATCTTATCTTGCTAGCAACTTTTTGTAAAATGTTTTTCTCATCAGAAATAAATATCTACATGACATGTGGGAATGATGCGATAGAACCATGCAATGTACTTTCCCTATTTAGAACTTCTGCCCGTGTGAATCGTGTTGCCAGGACCCCTCCTGTCTTGAGACATGGTCTGTTCCACAATGATGCAGTCAGTTATAAAGATAGGAGAGGTGTGTTTGGAGCAAACCACTGCACAATAATAAGGGAGGTGTTCAGAGTACACAAACATTTAGTGAAACCAAAGAGAACGTTCTTATTTCAGTGATGATCGTGCAGAACAACAAAACCTTTATGTGCAGCACAGTACAAATTACCTAATCTGTAAAAAGACGATTCTGCATTCAATAGGGAACAAGTCGCCAAATATGCCATCTGTTTGTAATGGTCAAAAGAAACCTGTTAAATATAGTGGTCCTAAACTGCCATAACAGTAATGGTTTTCTTAAGACGTCCCACTGGGAAATAGGTCTTAGAGACTATAGGGACAATATAGCGCTAGAAGTATAATTCCAACGATATGGAGCTGCTCAGTTATAGCCTCGTTCTGGCGGGAGGTGACTTCCTTACTCTCGTCAATATCAGTGCCTGTGCTGGATGACCCTCTGAAGTGCCTATTTGGGATAATAGATGAGGAGTCATAGGACCAGTATATGAAAATATTCCTCAGAGAAACACTAATTCTGGCCAGGAAATCGATAGCCCTAAGATGGATGTGTGAAAGTAGCCTTAGATGGATGTGTGGTTTGGACCCAACTGTGCGATTCTGGATAAAAC
Organism: Anomaloglossus baeobatrachus; assembly: GCF_048569485.1. NCBI lineage: Eukaryota > Metazoa > Chordata > Amphibia > Anura > Aromobatidae > Anomaloglossus > Anomaloglossus baeobatrachus. The sequence goes on along the minus strand of NW_027444535.1, from coordinate 13,467 downwards.
TAGTCAATTCAATCATACCTTATGAAAAAGTGGTGTACTACAACAGAGGGCGCCCAGAGAAATTTAGTGAAATCTGGGGTCTATGGAGCTCCTCTCCCAGCACACCCACAGACACTTGAGAGAGAGGTTACTGTAGCTAATGATTCTTCTTGCAGTTTGAAGATGTGACATCCTCCAGCAGAAAATAGTGATAGTATGGTTATACTTTATGTTTGTCTGTTGTGTTATTTCTATGTTTTTTAATTATGGTCATTTCAGACTAATTCTGAATAAGTTACCTGCATGTCTATCACAGAGATACAAGGCACTCCCAAGATGATTTGAAGAAATATTTATTGATGTGCGTGACAAAAACGTTTTCGTTCCTATGTGGACCTTCCTCAGTAGCACATATGTGAGGGAAAACGCTGTGTGGGCTGTCAGACGCGGAATCCACCGGCAGGCCCCATACAGCGGTGGATTCCACGTCTGACAGCCCACACAGCGTTTTCCCTCACATATGTGCTACTGAGGAAGGTCCACATAGGACCGAAAACGTTTTTGTCACGCACATCAATAAATATTTCTTCAAATCATCTTGGGAGTGCCTTGTATACTTCTCAATGTTTGGCTTTGGAACCTGAAGTGCACCCCAATATCTCCTAGACGCATATATAGGAAGTGCCATTCTCTTCTTGCCATCACAGAGATACATTGATTGTTCCAATGATACAGTGGACAGACGATAACTTTGAATCAGATATGATTGAGACTAGCTTTTATGCTCGATTGGTACTTTATAATTTGTTTATTGTTATGTATAATCCGTGATGTACCATGTCTGACTTGACTATTTTGCTAATAAAACGAAGTAAAAAAGAAAAAAAAAAGAAAAAAGAAGTAGAATGCCAGCTGAAAGTCCATGAGGCGGTGCCAGCCTCATATTGACTAAGGCTACTTTCACACATCAGTGTTTTTGGCATCAGACAAAATCCGGCGTGTGCCTGATGTAACGGATCCAGCGCAGAAAATGCAAGAAACGGATGCGCTGGATCATTTTTTTTTTTTTTTTTTGACGGATCCGGTATACCTGATCCTTCAAAAAAAAAAACTGATTCGGTGCATCTGTTTTTGCATTCATTTCGTCCGTTTTTTTTTTGCTGGATCTGTTTTTTTTTTTTTTTTCAATGAATTGGAGCATGCTCAGTTTACAAAAACGGATCCGGCAGCCGCATCCGTTTTTTTTCCGCATTACGCCGGATCTGGTGTCTATAGGCTTCTATTGTAAATCACGCCGTATCGCGCCGGATCCGGCGCAATGAGTTTTTTGTCAAAGACAAAAAACGTTACAAGAGACGTTCCATCTGGCCGCCACATTAGCCAATTACGACGGATCCGGCAAAACCCGGATGCAACGCAAGGCCATCAGGCATAATGCGGCGCGAATACAAATCAATGGGGATAAAACGGATCCGGCGCCGAATCTGTTTTATCAATTTTTTTTCAGGATTATGCCCGATGGAAATAAACTGATGTGTGAAAGTAGCCTAAGGCAGCCCCCGCGGTACCCGACATGCACAGTGATGGGCCGCAGCTTCTCCTGTGTACTCCGCAGATGGCGGACACCACCGGAGCTGCCTTGTAAGATCAGCAATGCATGACTTAATGAGAGACCGTCACCTTGATCCTTTACAGGTAGTGCTCGCTTATGTTATAAAAGAGGTCTCCAGTTTTGGAGGGGAACACGCTTAGAAAGCTTTCCCCATTACACAACATGCTATAGCTGTGTTTCAGGATTGTATATTGGTTGACAGGTTCCCTTTAAATATTACTGAAATAATACTAAAAACAATTAGGACCTTGCATCATTCCAAAAAGTGAATAATGCGATCAAACAGTGCTAAGTAATAAAAGTTTTTTATTTTTTTTATATATGAATTTTTTAAGTATTTTGTAGTAAGATAATACAAATTATCCATTATTATTATTATCCAGAATTGTATTATCATACTACATGTTCCACTGGTACAAAATACTTAAAAAATTCATATATAAAAAATTAAAAAAAACTTATTACTTAGGACTGTTTGATAGCATTATTCCCTTCTTTGTTTCTAACTATGGGCGATTGTCTCTTATATGTCCAGTAATTCATGCATATCAATGTAATATTATGTATTTACACTAATTATGCATTTTTCACTATATTTACATTTTTTTTTTATCATTCCAAAAAGTGCATAAAGCGACCACTACAAGGGGATTAATGATCTATAATGCGGTGTAAAAATACTTACTGGATCAAAGACCAACATCCTGCAAAGCAGATGAACGGCTTCATGAGTGGCCTGGCTGGACAGTGTATACAAGACCGGAAGAGATGGCTGCAAAACACAAGAGATATAACATGTCTGACTAGTGCAGGAAAAGTGCTGAGTTGCTCCTGAGCCCTCCAGTTATGCAAGCAGACTGAAATTACCAATTTGGGTGATAGATGCCGGGAGTCCGCCAGCGCTGCAGTTCTGTCTGCTCAGTTTAATGTCAGCCCGCACAGTCTCACACTGAGGATCTTACCACTTGGAAAGAAATCTGCCCTTGAAAAGAACTACTTTCACTTTAGGTAATATTCACACTGCGGTGACTACTCTGCTCCAACATTGGGTAATGACTGGCACTGATTTTTCTGGACAGGGTGGGCTGTCAGCACTTTGTGCCTCTGGTGACACATGGCCGGTACATATAGCTGACAAGCTGCCCGCGGACTTGCTAAACCCACTTAATCACAGTTTGACAAGTCACAGTACACAGACCGCTGAATAAAGAACACTCCTTAAAGAACTTGGTCAGTAATTGCAAAACAAAAACAAAAAAAAAAAAACCATGTCTGCGTCCGTCAAAAATAGCACACCTGCCCACAGGTTATGCCTGGTAATGCAGCTTAGGTCAAGGGGGATGTGATGAAGCTGAAAAACCACACAACCTGTGAATGAAGGAGTCTGTCACTAGGTTTCTGCTACCTCATCATAATGTAGAGACAGAGACCCTGATTCCAGTGATGTGTCACTTACTGAGCTGTTTGTTGTCATTTTGATAAAATCAATGTTTTCTCTGTTGCAGATCTAGCAGTTATTTGAATATGGAGCTCTGTACCCCCGCCCATCCCAGTGATTAGCAGTGTTCTGTGGACACTAATCAGTGGTCTGGACAGGTATGCAGCGCTCATGAATATGCTGGACTACCTGCACCACGCCAAGTAGTCCTGTAATGATAATCTCCTGCTGATTAAATGGTGATTTTATCAAAACTAAACTACACTAAGCAGCCCAGTAAGTGACATGTCGCTGGAATCAGGATCTCTGTTTCTATATTATGCTGCTCTCAGATTAGGTGGCAAAAAACAGATGACAAATTCCCTATAAGTGTGGAGCTGCTTTCCTAGCCATTTTCACTTCCATATCTTGAGCGAAGCAGGACCAGTGACATATATACCAATACCTGCCGAGGTGTGCACATAATCAGGTGTCCAGGAATCCAGTTCTGCACATTTTCACATCAGGGGAGTGCGGCCATGGTGTCTACTGAGACCTGGTCGCTTGCCCATCGGCAAGTATCATCCAACTGCACTAGAATATCACAGCTGGATGATACATTATGGCTGCGCATGCGACCCAGCAGGTACCCGCTCACCTCCAGATACAGAACTAAAAGCTAAATTCACACTTTACAAATGGATATTTCATGAAGCCACTTGCCACCCATAGTGGAAGGGAGATATACAGGTCAACCATGCTGCAGTAGAAGATGCGCCTTCTTCACTGGCACTTTGAGGCCTTTTCATGAGTTTCTTCCCTAAATTTCCGTTTTATAAGGTCATATACTGTAACAATATAAAAAGGGGCAACAGTGCTTTTAAGATCTATTAGTAATAAAAAAAAACAAGTCTCCTAGGCAGTGAATTGAGTCTCAGCCATAATTCACCACCGATGTCATAAATGAACTCAGCCGATATGTGAGAGTACAAGAAGCGGCGCACAGGAGGACCGGCTGCACTTTATCTGGTCACTGATTGCCACAGCCAGGAGCGAATGATGAGTGGTTTGTGATTGGAGAGAAACAACATCTCAGATCTCACTTCAGCATCCTATATTCTCACTCCAAAAGAAGAACGTTGCCACGTTAAAAGGAAAAACTGCAACAGCAGAACACTATGCTCCCTGCCGGACTGAAAGACTCCCTAACACGATGCTCCCCGCCGGACTGAAAGACTCCCTAACACGATGCTCCCCGCCGGACTGAAAGACTCCCTAACACTATGCTCCCCGCCAGACTGAAAGACTCCCTAACACGATGCTCCCCGCCGGACTGAAAGACTCCCTAACACGATGCTCCCCGCCGGACTGAAAGACTCCCTAACACGATGCTCCCCGCCGGACTGAAAGACTCCCTAACACGATGCTCCCCGCCGGACTGAAAGACTCCCTAACACGATGCTCCCCGCCGGACTGAAAGACTCCCTAACACGATGCTCCCCGCCGGACTGAAAGACTCCCTAACACGATGCTCCCTGCCGGACTGAAAGACTCCCTAACACGATGCTCCCCGCCGGACTGAAAGACTCCCTAACACGATGCTCCCCGCCGGACTGAAAGACTCCCTAACACGATGCTCCCCGCCGGACTGAAAGACTCCCTAATGGTTAAATACAATAATTACCAGAAATGGCATCACCACATCTAAATTTCCTAAAAGGTGCTACTGCTGAAGTACAACAATGGGCAAAAATATCACACATAGAAATTATACAACAATATAGGGTCATAGATTCCCACAAACCGGAAATAAGTATTGAACACGTCACCAATTTTTTAAGCAAATCTATTTCTAAAGGTGCTATTGACATGAATTTCTCACCAGATGTCAGGAACAACCCATAAAATCCATAGAGGAAAGGAATCAAACCATAGATGTCCAGAAATGTAGTGATGTGCAATAATGAGAAATTACACAGGGAACAAGTATTGAACACACTTACTGAAATTTGTTTTATACTTTGTACAAAAGCCTTGTTAGTAATGACAACTTCAAGATGCCTCCTGTATGGAGAAACTAGTCTCAGCATTGCTTAGGTGTGATTTTGAGCCCACTGTTTCACACAAACACTAGGGTTGAGCAAGTGTGCTCAGCACTGTTCGGTACTCAATCGAGCATTGCGGAGCTCAGCCGAGTATCACAGGTGCTCGGATATTTCATTTGTGAAACAATGATCACAAAGCACAAGATTTGGTTCGCTGCATGCTGTGTGCACCCCAGGGAGAGCCATTCGCGGTCTCTGAACACCTATATTTGGAGCACTCCGCCCTATAACCAGGCTGTGTCCATCCTTCCTTATGGCTGGATCCTAGCTGCCCAGATATGTAGGTTTTTAACCCAGGTAGAGGCATTTGAGTTAGGGTCCCAGCATATTGTGATACACTGTCGCCGGTTACATGCATTGGGCAATACATATACTAAATATCTCTTTTTTTTCTTCAAACATTCCTATATCAGTAATGCAATACCAGAGTTCAATTATTCATTGTTAGCATTTTAGAGTGCAGCTGTATGTGTTTTGTAGTTACCTTGGTGATGACACCTTTTTATAGGCCATCAGTTGAACCAGCTGATTGTTTGTTTTTTTTTGTGGCAGGATTACTTTCTAATTAATGATACATTTCAGCTAATGTCATGACTATCCATAACTTTTTGCACCAGTCTTCATGTGTTCAGTTATTTTTCCCTGCGTCATCCATCATTATTACACATTACTACATTTTTGGACATCAATGGTTTGATTTCTTTGCCTGTGTTGATTGGATGGCTTGTTACAGACATCTGGTGAGGAATTCAGGTCACTTGCACCTTTAGAAATATTGGTGACCTGTTCAATACTTTTGTTTTCTCCCACTGTATATAGGCTCCAGAGTAAAGGGCCTAACCTATCTAGAAGGAAGAAACAAATATAAAAACACACTACCAAGAGTATAAAGTATAAAAGTGACAGCGCCTTGTGAATTGAGGGTTTTGATAGCAGTATATTGCCTCTTCAATGCTACATATTTCTGCAGTTCAGTGATTTAGTAGACAGCTCAAGTGCGCTGGATGTATGGAGTGACTTCAATGCAGTCCTGGTAATCTATAGCCGTCCATTACAGCCATCCCTCTAATGCATCATTCTACCACTTTTTAATACTCGCTCCGTTTCCTTCAATATATAATAACCCAATAATCCTGGTGCAGAAGAAACCAACCCCTCAGTCCATGAGGAATTCTTACCTAATCAGAGTTTAGCGTTTGCATTCTCTATAATTTTTGCATTTACTTAAGAACCTGTGGACAATGTTTTTTGTGCACAAAAAAACCCACAGCGTTTTACTGTACCAGCAAAGCAAATTAGTTTTCTGACTTTTTTTTTTTTAATTGCGTATTTTAACCAATATATTTTTTTTTTACATCAAATATTTCAATACCTAGAAAAATAAAAACGCAACAAAAACGCAAGTAAAAATTATACAAAGAAGGGAATTTTGTTACTTACCGTAAATTCCTTTTCTTCTAGCTCCAATTGGGAGACCCAGACGATTGGGTGTATAGCTACTGCCTCCGGAGGCCACACAAAGCATTACACTAAAAAGTGTAAGGCCCCTCCCCTTCTGGCTATACACCCCCCGTGGGATCACGGGCTGCTCAGTTTTAGTGCTAAAGCAAGAAGGAGGAAAGCCAATAACTGGTTTAAACAAATTCAATCCGAAGTAACATCGGAGAACTGAAACCGTTCAACATGAACAACATGTGTACCCGAAAAAAACAAAAATCCCGAAGGAAACAGGGCGGGTGCTGGGTCTCCCAATTGGAGCTAGAAGAAAAGGAATTTACGGTAAGTAACAAAATTCCCTTCTTCTTCGGCGCTCCATTGGGAGACCCAGACGATTGGGACGTCCAAAAGCAGTCCCTGGGTGGGTAAAATAATACCTCAAGTTAGAGCTGCAAAACAGCCCTCCCCTACGAGGAGGCAACTGCCGCCTGCAGGACTCTTCTACCTAGGCTGGCGTCCGCCGAAGCGTAGGTATGCACCTGATAATGTTTGGTGAAAGTGTGCAGGCTCGACCAGGTAGCCTGGTGTCGTAATGCCCAGGACGCACCCACGGCTCTGGTAGAATGGGCCTTCAGCCCTGATGGAACCGGAAGCCCAGCACAACGGTAGGCTTCAAGAATTGGTTCCTTGAGCCATCGAGCCAGGGTGGATTTGGAAGCCTGCGACCCTTTGCGCTTACCAGCGACAAGGACAAAGAGTGCATCCGAGCGGCGCAGGGGCGCCGTGCGGGAGATGTAGATTCTGAGTGCTCTCACCAGATCTAACAAATGCAAATCCTTCTCATACCGATGAACTGGATGAGGACAAAAGGAAGGTAAGGAGATATCCTGATTGAGATGAAAAGAGGATACCACCTTAGGGAGAATTCCTGAATCGGGCGCAGCACTACCTTGTCCTGGTGAAACACCAGGAAGGGAGCTTTGGATGACAGCGCTGCTAGCTCAGACACTCTCCGAAGAGACGTGACCGCTACCAGAAAGGCCACTTTCTGTGAGAGTCGAGAAAGTGACACCTCCTTCAGAGGCTCGAAGGGCGGCTTCTGGAGAGCAACCAGTACCCTGTTCAGATCCCATGGATCTAACGGCCGTTTGTACGGAGGGACGATGTGACAAACCCCCTGCAGGAACGTGCGTACCTGAGGAAGTCGTGCTAGACGCTTCTGAAAAAATACTGATAGCGCTGAGACTTGTCCTTTAAGGGAGCCGAGCGCTAAGCCTTTTTCCAAACCAGATTGCAGGAAGGAAAGAAAAGTAGGCAATGCAAATGGCCAGGGGGACACTCCCTGTGCAGAGCACCAGGATAAGAAAATCTTCCACGTTCTGTGATAGATCTTAGCAGACGTGGGCTTCCTAGCCTGTCTCATGGTGGCCACGACCCCTTGAGATAATCCTGAAGACGCTAGGATCCAGGACTCAATGGCCACACAGTCAGGTTCAGGGCCGCAGAATTCAGATGGAAAAACGGCCCTTGTGACAGTAAGTCTGGCCGGTCTGGTAGCGCCCACGGTTGGCCGACCGTGAGATGCCACAGATCCGGGTACCACGATCTCCTCGGCCAGTCTGGGGCGACGAGTAAGACGCGGCGGCAATCGGACCTGATCTTGCGTAGCACTCTGGGTAAGAGTGCCAGAGGGGGAAACACATAGGGAAGCTGGAACTGCGACCAATCTTGCACCAAGGCGTCTGCCGCCAGAGCTCTTTGATCGCGAGACCTCGCCATGAAGGTCGGGACCTTGTTGTTGTGCCGAGACGCCATTAGGTCGACGTCCGGCACTCCCCAGCGGCGGCAGATTTCCTGAAACACGTCCGGGTGAAGGGACCATTCCCCTGCGTCCATGCCCTGGCGACTGAGGAAGTCTGCTTCCCAGTTTTCTACGCCGGGGATGTGAACTGCGGATATGGTGGAGGCCGTGGCTTCCACCCACATCAGAATCCGCCGGACTTCCTGGAAGGCTTGCCGACTGCGTGTCCCACCTTGGTGGTTGATGTATGCCACCGCTGTGGAGTTGTCCGACTGAATTCGGATCTGCTTTCCTTCCAGCCAGTGCTGGAAGGCTTGTAGGGCAAGATACACTGCCCTGATTTCCAGAACATTGATCTGAAGGGTGGACTCCTGCTGAGTCCACGTACCTTGAGCCCTGTGGTGGAGAAAAACTGCTCCCCACCCTGACAGGCTCGCGTCCGTCGTGACCACCGCCCAGGATGGGGGTAGGAAGGACCTTCCTTGTGATAATGAGGTGGGAAGAAGCCACCACTGAAGAGAGTCCTTGGCCGTCTGGGAAAGGGAGACTTTCCTGTCCAAGGACGTCGACTTCCTGTCCCATTGGCGGAGAATGTCCCATTGAAGTGGGCGCAGATGAAACTGCGCAAACGGAACTGCCTCCATTGCTGCCACCATCTTCCCTAGGAAGTGCATGAGGCGTCTTAAGGGGTGCGACTGGCCTTGAAGGAGAGACTGCACCCCTGTCTGTAGTGACCGCTGCTTGTCCAGCGGAAGCTTCACTACCGCTGAGAGAGTATGAAACTCCATGCCAAGATATGTTAGTGATTGGGTCGGAGACAGGTTTGACTTTGAAAAGTTGATGATCCACCCGAAGGTCTGGAGAGTCTCCAGCGCAACGTTCAGGCTGTGTTGGCATGCTCCTTGAGAGGGTGCCTTGACAAGTAGATCGTCCAAGTAAGGGATCACCGAGTGTCCCTGAGAGTGCAAGACTGCTACCACTGCTGCCATGACCTTGGTGAAAACCCGTGGGGCTGTCGCCAGACCAAATGGCAGGGCTACGAACTGAAGATGGTCGTCCCCTATCACGAAGCGTAGAAAACGCTGGTGCTCTGGAGCAATCGGCACGTGGAGATAAGCATCTTTGATGTCTATTGATGCTAGAAAATCTCCTTGAGACATCGAGGAAATGACGGAGCGGAGGGATTCCATCCGGAACCGCCTGATTTTCACGTGCTTGTTGAGCAGTTTTAGGTCCAGAACAGGACGGAAAGAGCCGTCCTTTTTTGGTACCACAAACAGATTGGAGTAAAAACCTTGACCTTGTTCCTGAGGAGGAACAGGGATCACCACTCCTTCTGCCCTTAGGGAGCACACCGCCTGCAGAAGAGCATCGGCTCGGTCGGGAGGTGGGGAAGTTCTGAAGAATCGAGGCGGAGGACGAGAACTGAACTCTATCCTGTACCCGTGAGACAAAATGTCTCTCACCCACCGGTCCTTGACCTGTGACAGCCAAATGTCGCCAAAGCGGGAGAGCCTGCCACCGACCGAGGATGCGGAGAGAGGAGGCTGAAAGTCATGAGGCAGCCGCCTTGGAAGCGGTTCCTCCGGCTGCTTTCTTTGGGCGTGAGTGAGCCCGCCAGGAATCTGAACTCCTCTGCTCTTTCTGAGTCCTTTTGGACGAGGAGAATTGGGCCCTGCCCGAGCCACGAAAGGACCGAAACCTCGACTGTCCCCTCCTCTGTTGGGGTTTGCTTGATCTGGGCTGGGGTAAGGAAGAGTCCTTACCCTTGGACTGTTTAATGATTTCAGCCAATTGCTCACCAAACAGTCTGTCTCCAGATAATGGCAAACTGGTTAAGCATTTTTTGGACGCAGAATCTGCTTTCCATTCTTTCAACCACAAGGCTCTGCGTAAAATGACAGAGTTGGCAGACGCCATAGATGTACGGCTCGTAGAGTCCAGGACAGCATTGATAGCGTAAGTCGCAAACGCAGACATTTGCGAGGTTAAGGACGCCACCTGCGGCACTGATGGACGTATGACAGAGTCCACCTGCGCCAGACCAGCTGAAATAGCTTGGAGTGCCCACACGGCTGCGAATGCTGGAGCAAACGACGCGCCAATAGCTTCATAGACAGATTTCAACCAAAGGTCCATCTGCCTGTCAGTGGCATCTTTAAGTGAAGCCCCATCTTCCACTGCAACTATGGATCTAGCCGCAAGCCTGGAGATTGGGGGGTCCACCTTTGGACACTGGGTCCAGCGTTTGACCACGTCAGGGGGAAAAGGATAACTTGTATCCTTAAGACGCTTGGAAAAACGCTTATCTGGATAAGCATGATGTTTCTGGACTGCTTCTCTGAAGTCAGAGTGGTCTAGAAAAGTACTCAATTTACGCTTGGGATATCTGAAATGGAATTTCTCTTGCTGTGCAGCTGCCTCCCCCGCTGGAGGGGCTGGGGGAGAAATATCCAACAGTCTATTGATGGCCGCTATAAGGTCATTCACCATGGCGACACCATCAGGAGTATCCAGATTGAGAGCGGTCTCAGGATTAGACTCCTGATCATCTACCTCTGTCTCATCATACAGAGAATCCTCTCGCTGAGACCCTGACCAGCGTGATGACGCCGAGGGTCTCTCCCAGCGAGCTCGCTTAGGCTGCCTGGGACTGTCGTCCGAGTCAGAGCCTTCAGCCTGTGATGCGTGGGACCCCCTTGGAGCACGCATTAGTTCCAACTGAGGGGGACCGGGGAACAGTGAATCAACAGTGCCCATGGTCTGAGCGACCGGCCTGGACTGCAAAGATTCTAGAATTTTTGTCATAGTCACAGACATTTTATCAGCAAAAACTGCAAACTCTGTCCCCGTCACCGGGGCAGGATTCACAGGCATCTCTGCCTGGGCCACTACTAGCATAGACTCCGGCTGACGAAGTGGCACAGGGACCGAACATTGCACACAATGGGGGTCAGAGGAACCTGCCGGTAGATCAGCCCCACATGCGGTACAAGCAGCATATAAAGCCTGTGCCTTGGCACCCTTGCTTTTTGCGGATGACATGCTGTCGTCTCCTCAGAGCAATATAGGGTATAAAGCCAAGAAGCGACCGTACAGTGCAATATATATAGGTACAGACAAAAGTACAATAAACAACACTGTGGCACTAGTGGGGTCAGCACCTAGGTGCTGCTTACCGCCCGCTTAAGAGCGGGTGTGTGGTCGCCAGAATCCCCTGTCTGGATCTCCCAGGGCTATGTCCGTTCTCCAGCTCAGACTGCATGCAGGAATGGCTGCCGGCGTCCTGTGAAGAGGGGCGGGCCGTGGGCGTGCTGCAGACAAAGAGCGGGAAACTGGCGTCCCACTGTGCCCAGTGAGAGGGCTGGAGTATGTAAATACGACTCCAGCCCTTCGGCGCTGATCATTATACAGCGTCTCGCCCCTTCCCTGACTGACAGGGTTGGGGGCGGGAACGAAACGGAACTAGGCCGCAAACGCCGGGGACTAGATTTATAAGCGCTGCCGTCGTAAAAGCACGGTCAGCGCGAAGTCCCCGGCGCACCACAAGTCACAGCCGCGCCGCAGCCTCTAGGGCGGCCGGCGCGGTAGTTCCCCACAAATAAACTCACTGCAGCTAAGCTGCAGTGAGTATAGCCCAAGCGCGCGGCGCTACTGTCCCCGGCGCACTAGCACACCCAGCAACGCTGGAGTGTGTCTGTGCCTGTCTGCACGGGGACACAGAGTACCTGAATGTTGCAGGGCCTTGTCCCTGATGGTACCCAGCTCCGTATCCAGCAGGTTCTCCGGGTCTGTGGATGGAGCCCGGCCTCAGAGCCTGGAGGCCGGTAAGATCCCACTTCACCAGAGCCCTTCAGGGGGATGGGGAAGGAAAACAGCATGTGGGCTCCAGCCTCCGTACCCGCAATGGGTACCTCAACCTTAACAAACACCGCCGACAAAAGTGGGGTGAGAAGGGAGCATGCTGGGGGCCCTAGTATGGGCCCTCTTTTCTTCCATCCGACATAGTCAGCAGCTACTGCTGACTAAACAGTGGAGCTATGCGTGGATGTCTGACCTCCTTCGCACAAAGCTTGAAAACTGAGCAGCCCGTGATCCCACGGGGGTTGTATAGCCAGAAGGGGAGGGGCCTTACACTTTTTAGTGTAATGCTTTGTGTGGCCTCCGGAGGCAGTAGCTATACACCCAATCGTCTGGGTCTCCCAATGAAGCGCCGAAGAAAAGGAGCGTATTGTACAGTTTTTCATGCCAAGAGACTTTTTTAAAGGAAAAATTCTGCTGAAAATACTCAATGTGTGTAACATACCCTAGTTGTACCTTAGTAACCATACAAAATAGAAAAAGAAGTTTCCAGCGCCAGGAATAGATTAAAAATCTTTTTTTATTGAAAATAAGGTAATAAAAATCCAGCAGATACCATAATAGATGTCAGAAAGATGGCAGAACAACGCGTTTCGACGCTTCAGGTCTTAGTCATGTTCTGACTTAGAGTGTAACCATCTCCCTTAAATCGGATCCCTGGTCCACTAATTAGTTTCACATGTGTGGTTTCACTAGAGGCAACTCCTCAACTAGTAATTACGAGGGATCCGAAACAAATGGAGATACACAGTAGCAAATTCACATATATGAGTATACATGATATAATATGGTATAATGCAAGTGTGCACAGATACAAAAAATATATACACAAAAAACATATATACACATAAAATAACAAACATATTAAAAACATTTGTATAGACCGATTTCCCTTGTTGTTTAATGTAACTATGAATATAGTATATAGTGATCCAACAAGACACTATGCATATAGCAGTATAGATATAATTAAATACCTCAAGAGATATATGATCTCTGATAAAATGACAATCTGACAAATAACTTTCCACATATATATAACATATGCCTTCCCTTCAACAATATACCAAATGCAATAGAGGATGGATATTATGTACTAATCTAACATTCCATTCATATTAAGGTAAGCAATATTCCAATAGCAATTTTTTGGTTGCAAGCATATGGTAGAGGCATATGGTAAAAAAAAAAAACAAAAAAAAAAAACAAAACAAAAAAAAACCGCATAGTATGAATTGGGATATAAGTCACATTG
>NW_027444534.1:0-21514 GCF_048569485.1 Anomaloglossus baeobatrachus | reverse complement strand
GGCAACACAGTCCATTGAACTAGGCGATTACATGCAGCCATACAAAGTCCATGGGCCATGCCGCAGAGTCAAACCAACAACCTCTCGCAGCCAAGCAAAGCAGCTTCCACTAGACCAACACAGAGAAGTGGGAAACGGATTCTACATTAATTCACATAATCCTAGTGACTGCGCACACAACATGGCCAAACAAAAGCAAAAGACAATACCTGGCCTATCAATCCAATGGAAACTCGTAGGCAACACAGTCCATTGGACTTGGCAATTACATGCAGCCATACAAAGTCCATGGGCCTTGCCTCAGAGTCAAACCCACAACCTCTGGCAGAACAAGCAAAGAGCCTACAACTACACCAACACAAAGAAGTAGGAAGCTGCGTCTACATTAATTCACATAATCCTAGTGAATGTGCACACAACATGGCCAAACAAAAGCAAAAGACATTACCTGGCCTATCAAGCCAATGGAAACTCATAGGCAACACAGTCCATTGAACTAGACAATTACATGGAGACATACAAAGTCCATGGGCCTTGCCTCAGAGTCAAACCCACAACTTCTCGCAGCCAAGCAAAGAGCCTACCACTACACCAACACAGATAAGTGGGAAACTGATTCTACATTAATTCACATAATCCTACCGACTGCGCACACAACATGGCCAAACAAAAGACAATACCTGGCCTATCAATCCAATGGAAACTCATAGGCAACACAGTCCATTAGACTAGGCAAATACATGCAGCCATACAAAGTTCATGGGCCTTGCCTCAGAGTCGAACCCACAACTTCTTGGAGAACAAGCAAAGAGCCTACCACTAAACCAACACAGAGAAGTTGGAAACCGACTCTACATTAATTCACATAATCCTAGTGACTGCGCACACAACATGGGGAAACAAAAGCAAAAGACAGTCCTGGCCTATCAATCCAATGGAAACTCATAGGTAACACAGTACATTATCATAGGCAATTAAATGCAGCCATACAAAGCCCATGGGCCTTGCCCCAGAGTCGAACCCACAACCTCTCGTAGCCCAAGCAAAGAGCCTACCAATACACCAACACAGAGAAGTGAAAAACTGATTCTACATTAATTCACATAATCCTAGTGACTGCGCACACAACATGGCCAAACAAAAGCAAAAGACAGTACCTGGCCTATCAATCCAATAGAAACTCATAGGCAAAGCAATCAATTGGACTAGGCAATTACATGCAGCCATACAAAGTCCATGGGCCTTGCCTCAGAGTCGAACCCACAACCTCTTGTAGCCCAAGCAAAGAGCCTACCACTACACCAACACAGAGAAGAGCGAAACTGACTCAACATAAATTCACATAATCCTAGTGACTGCGCACACAACATGGCCAAACAAAAGCAAAAGACAGTCCCTGGCCTATCAATCCAATGGAAACTCATATACAACATAGTACATTGGACTAGGCAATTACATGCAGCCATACAAAGTCCATGGGCCTTGCCTCAGAGTCAAACCCACAACCTCTGGCAGAACAAGCAAAGAGCTTACAACTACACCAACACAAAAAAGTAGGAAGGTGCGTCTACATTAATTCACATATTCCTAGAGACTGCGCACACAACATGGCCAAACAAAAGCAAAAGACATTACCTGGCCTATCAAGCCAATGGAAACTCATAGGCAACACAGTCCATTGGACTAAACAATTACATGCAGCCATACAAAGTCCATGGGCTTTGCCTCTGAGTCAAACCCACAATTTCTCGCAGCCCAAGCAAAGAGCCTACCACTACACCAACACAGACAAGATGGAAACTGAGTTTACATTAAGAACCTATAAAGATGTGAGTGAACCAGCCAATATAAAAGTATATAATCTTTATTGAAAAATTTGTTAAAAGACAAACACATAAAACAGACAATGATGAGGACACATACAATTAACCTCAGGTGAACCAAAATATACAAGCAATAAATAGCATAAGTGCATAATGGTCATGTATCGGAAAAAAAGTGCACCAAAAAAGGGGTGCTGTCCAAGTTTCTTTGAAGAGCCAATAGTCTTTAGGTAGATGAAGAGTGTCCCAAAGAACACCAATAAGGTGGAACTATATTAAATTTCAAGCTAAACAAAGCTTTTTTCTTCATTCAAGACTAAATGTATGAGAGCCACAATCCTATTGCTACAAAACGTGGCATATAACAGGGGAAACAAAGAATACATGTGTCTATGATATTAACAGGATATAATCCTATAAGATGCAAACATAATAGTTTACAAAAAGCAAATCCTGAATGGATCAGGTGGTATAACCACAACAATGTTTCCAAATGCCTACAGTCCCAAACAGGGGAGAAGCAGGATCTCAACCATACATATAAAGAAAAGGGAGAAACTGACACAAGTGTCAAAATATAACACTTTTTTCACAGGGCTGGACTAGGAGGCCATATTCCCAGTGTTATAATCAGATAGAAGGGCGGAATGGCTGCATTACCACAGTACTATACCTTTACAAGGAAACAGAGTCAGCCATAGGACCGACCCAAACACTGTGGTGAATCCACAAAAACACACACCAGAAGGGTGTTACAGGGCCCAGACTAAAAAGCCATATTCCCAGTACTATAGCCCACAGAAAGGCAGCATGGCTGCAATACCACAGTAATTTGCCCCTACAAGGGAACAAAGTCAGCCATAAGAACCAACCTTAGCACTGAGTGGCAAGCCCACAAAGACACAGACCAGGAAGATAATAACCTGAGGATAAAGGTACCCCGACACGTGTTTCGCAGAAAAGCTTCTTCCAAGGGGAAACACGTGTCGGGGTACCTTTATCCTCAGGTTATTATCTTCCTGGTCTGTGTCTTTGTGGGCTTGCCACTCAGTGCTAAGGTTGGTTCTTATGGCTGACTTTGTTCCCTTGTAGGGGCAAATTACTGTGGTATTGCAGCCATGCTGCCTTTCTGTGGGCTATAGTACTGGGAATATGGCTTTTTAGTCTGGGCCCTGTAACACCCTTCTGGTGTGTGTTTTTGTGGATTCACCACAGTGTTTGGGTCGGTCCTATGGCTGACTCTGTTTCCTTGTAAAGGTATAGTACTGTGGTAATGCAGCCATTCCGCCCTTCTATCTGATTATAACACTGGGAATATGGCCTCCTAGTCCAGCCCTGTGAAAAAAGTGTTATATTTTGACACTTGTGTCAGTTTCTGCCTTTTCTTTATATGTATGGTTGAGATCCTGCTTCTCCCCTGTTTGGGACTGTAGGCATTTGGAAACATTGTTGTGGTTATACCACCTGATCCATTCAGGATTTTCTTTTTATAAACTATTATGTTTGCATCTTATAGGATTATATCCTGTTAATATCATAGACACATGTATTCTTTGTTTCCCCTGTTATATGCCACGTTTTGTAGCAATAGGATTGTGGCTCTCATACATTTAGTCTTGAATGAAGAAAAAAGCTTTGTTTAGCTTGAAATTTAATATAGTTCCACCTTATTGGTGTTCTTTGGGACACTCTTCATCTACCTAAAGACTATTGGCTCTTCAAAGAAACTTGGACAGCACCCCTTTTTTGGTGCACTTTTTTTCCGATACATGACCATTATGCACTTATGCTATTTATTGCTTGTATATTTTGGTTCACCTGAGGTTAATTGTATGTGTCCTCATCATTGTCTGTTTTATGTGTTTGTCTTTTAACAAATTTTTCAATAAAGATTATATACTTTTATATTGGCTGGTTCACTCACATCTTTATAGGTTCTTACTGCTTAAATGAGTGTAGCTATCTTTACTTTTTGGTCATTCAATTGGTTCTTTTGAGTTTACATTAGTTCACATAATCCTAGTGACTGTGCACACAACATTGCGAAACAAATGCAAAAGACATTATCTGGCCTATCAATCCAATGGAAACTCATAGGCAACACAGTCCATTAGACTAGGCAAATACATGCAGCCATACAAAGTTCATGGGCCTTGCCTCAGAGTCGAACCCACAACCTCTTGGAGAACAAGCAAAGAGCCTACCACTAAACCAACACAGAGAAGTTGGGAACTGACTCTACATTAATTCACATAATCCTAGTGACTGCGCACACAACATGGCCAAACAAAAGCAAAAGACAGTACCTGGCCTATCAATCCAATGGAAACTCATAGGCAACACAGTCCATTGGACTAGACAATTACATGGAGACATACAAAGTCCATGGGCCTTGCTTCAGAGTCAAACCCACAACCTCTCGCAGCCAAGCAAAGAGCCTACCACTACACCAATACAGAGAAGTGGGAAACTGATTCTACATTAATTCACATAATCCTACCGACTGCGCACACAACATGGCTAAACAAAAGCAAAAGACAGTACCTGGCTTATCAATCCAATGGAAACTCATAGGCAACACAGTCCATTGGACTAGGCAATAACATGCAGCCATACAAAGTCCATGGGCCTTGCCTCAAAGTCGAACTCACAACCTCTCGCAGCTCAAGCAAAGAGCTTACCACTACACCAACACAGAGAAATGTGAACCTGCCTCTACATTAATTCACATAATCCTAGTGACTGCGCACACAACATGGCCAAACGAAAGCAAAAGTCCATACCTGGCCTATCAATCCAATGGAAACTCATAGGCAACACAGTCCATTGGACTAGGCAATTACATGCAGCCATAATAAGTCCATGGGCCTTGCCTCAGAGTCAAACCCACAACTTCTCGCAGCCCAAGCAAAGATCCTACCAATACACCAACACAGAGAAGTGGAAAACAGATTCTACATTAATTCACATAATCCTAGTGACTGCGCACACAACATGGCCAAACGAAAGCAAAAGACAGTACCTGGCCTATCAATCCAATGGAAACTCAGAGGCAACCCCATCCATTGGACTAGGCAATTACATGCAGCCATACAGAGTCCATGGGCCTTGCCTCAGAGTCTATCCCACAACCTTTGGCAGAACAAACAAAGAGCCTACAACCACACCAACACAAAGAAGTAGGAAGCTGCATCTACATTAATTCACATAATCCTAGTGAATGCGCACACAACATGGCCAAACAAAATCAAAAGACATTACCTGGCCTATCAGGCCAATGGAAACTCATAGGCAACACAGTCCATTGAACTAGGCGATTACATGCAGCCATACAAAGTCCATGGGCCATGCCGCAGAGTCAAACCCACAACCTCTCGCAGCCAAGCAAAGCAGCTTCCACTAGACCAACACAGGGAAGTGGGAAACGGATTCTACATTAATTCACATAATCCTAGTGACTGCGCACACAACATGGCCAAACAAAAGACAATACCTGGCCTATCAATCCAATGGAAACTCATAGGCAACACAGTCCATTAGACTAGGCAAATACATGCAGCCATACAAAGTTCATGGGCCTTGCCTCAGAGTCGAACCCACAACTTCTTGGAGAACAAGCAAAGAGCCTACCACTAAACCAACACAGAGAAGTTGGAAACCGATTCTACATTAATTCACATAATCCTAGTGACTGCGCACACAACATGGGGAAACAAAAGCAAAAGACATTACCTGGCCTATCAAGCCAATGGAAACTCATAGGCAACACAGTCCATTGAACTAGACAATTACATGGAGACATACAAAGTCCATGGGCCTTGCCTCAGAGTCAAACCCACAACCTCTCGCAGCCAAGCAAAGAGCCTACCACTACACCAACACAGATAAGTGGGAAACTGATTCTACATTAATTCACATAATCCTACCGACTGCGCACACAACATGGCCAAACAAAAGACAATACCTGGCCTATCAATCCAATGGAAACTCATAGGCAACACAGTACATTATCATAGGCAATTAAATGCAGCCATACAAAGCCCATGGGCCTTGCCCCAGAGTCGAACCCACAACCTCTCGTAGCCCAAGCAAAGAGCCTACCAATACACCAACACAGAGAAGTGAAAAACTGATTCTACATTAATTCACATAATCCTAGTGACTGCGCACACAACATGGCCAAACAAAAGCAAAAGACAGTACCTGGCCTATCAATCCAATAGAAACTCATAGGCAAAGCAATCAATTGGACTAGGCAATTACATGCAGCCATACAAAGTCCATGGGCCTTGCCTCAGAGTCGAACCCACAACCTCTTGTAGCCCAAGCAAAGAGCCTACCACTACACCAACACAGAGAAGAGCGAAACTGACTCAACATAAATTCACATAATCCTAGTGACTGCGCACACAACATGGCCAAACAAAAGCAAAAGACAGTCCCTGGCCTATCAATCCAATGGAAACTCATATACAACATAGTACATTGGACTAGGCAATTACATGCAGCCATACAAAGTCCATGGGCCTTGCCTCAGAGTCAAACCCACAACCTCTGGCAGAACAAGCAAAGAGCTTACAACTACACCAACACAAAAAAGTAGGAAGGTGCGTCTACATTAATTCACATATTCCTAGAGACTGCGCACACAACATGGCCAAACAAAAGCAAAAGACATTACCTGGCCTATCAAGCCAATGGAAACTCATAGGCAACACAGTCCATTGGACTAAACAATTACATGCAGCCATACAAAGTCCATGGGCTTTGCCTCTGAGTCAAACCCACAATTTCTCGCAGCCCAAGCAAAGAGCCTACCACTACACCAACACAGACAAGATGGAAACTGAGTTTACATTAAGAACCTATAAAGATGTGAGTGAACCAGCCAATATAAAAGTATATAATCTTTATTGAAAAATTTGTTAAAAGACAAACACATAAAACAGACAATGATGAGGACACATACAATTAACCTCAGGTGAACCAAAATATACAAGCAATAAATAGCATAAGTGCATAATGGTCATGTATCGGAAAAAAAGTGCACCAAAAAAGGGGTGCTGTCCAAGTTTCTTTGAAGAGCCAATAGTCTTTAGGTAGATGAAGAGTGTCCCAAAGAACACCAATAAGGTGGAACTATATTAAATTTCAAGCTAAACAAAGCTTTTTTCTTCATTCAAGACTAAATGTATGAGAGCCACAATCCTATTGCTACAAAACGTGGCATATAACAGGGGAAACAAAGAATACATGTGTCTATGATATTAACAGGATATAATCCTATAAGATGCAAACATAATAGTTTACAAAAAGCAAATCCTGAATGGATCAGGTGGTATAACCACAACAATGTTTCCAAATGCCTACAGTCCCAAACAGGGGAGAAGCAGGATCTCAACCATACATATAAAGAAAAGGGAGAAACTGACACAAGTGTCAAAATATAACACTTTTTTCACAGGGCTGGACTAGGAGGCCATATTCCCAGTGTTATAATCAGATAGAAGGGCGGAATGGCTGTATTACCACAGTACTATACCTTTACAAGGAAACAGAGTCAGCCATAGGACCGACCCAAACACTGTGGTGAATCCACAAAAACACACACCAGAAGGGTGTTACAGGGCCCAGACTAAAAAGCCATATTCCCAGTACTATAGCCCACAGAAAGGCAGCATGGCTGCAATACCACAGTAATTTGCCCCTACAAGGGAACAAAGTCAGCCATAAGAACCAACCTTAGCACTGAGTGGCAAGCCCACAAAGACACAGACCAGGAAGATAATAACCTGAGGATAAAGGTACCCCGACACGTGTTTCGCAGAAAAGCTTCTTCCAAGGGGAAACACGTGTCGGGGTACCTTTATCCTCAGGTTATTATCTTCCTGGTCTGTGTCAGTTTCTGCCTTTTCTTTATATGTATGGTTGAGATCCTGCTTCTCCCCTGTTTGGGACTGTAGGCATTTGGAAACATTGTTGTGGTTATACCACCTGATCCATTCAGGATTTGCTTTTTATAAACTATTATGTTTGCATCTTATAGGATTATATCCTGTTAATATCATAGACACATGTATTCTTTGTTTCCCCTGTTATATGCCACGTTTTGTAGCAATAGGATTGTGGCTCTCATACATTTAGTCTTGAATGAAGAAAAAAGCTTTGTTTAGCTTGAAATTTAATATAGTTCCACCTTATTGGTGTTCTTTGGGACACTCTTCATCTACCTAAAGACTATTGGCTCTTCAAAGAAACTTGGACAGCACCCCTTTTTTGGTGCACTTTTTTTCCGATACATGACCATTATGCACTTATGCTATTTATTGCTTGTATATTTTGGTTCACCTGAGGTTAATTGTATGTGTCCTCATCATTGTCTGTTTTATGTGTTTGTCTTTTAACAAATTTTTCAATAAAGATTATATACTTTTATATTGGCTGGTTCACTCACATCTTTATAGGTTCTTACTGCTTAAATGAGTGTAGCTATCTTTACTTTTTGGTCATTCAATTGGTTCTTTTGAGTTTACATTAGTTCACATAATCCTAGTGACTGTGCACACAACATTGCGAAACAAATGCAAAATACATTATCTGGCCTATCAATCCAATGGAAACTCATAGGCAACACAGTCCATTGGACTAGACAATTACATGGAGACATACAAAGTCCATGGGCCTTGCTTCAGAGTCAAACCCACAACCTCTTGCAGCCAAGCAAAGAGCCTACCACTACACCAATACAGAGAAGTGGGAAACTGATTCTACATTAATTCACATAATCCTACCGACTGCGCACACAACATGGCTAAACAAAAGCAAAAGACAGTACCTGGCTTATCAATCCAATGGAAACTCATAGGCAACACAGTCCATTGGACTAGGCAATAACATGCAGCCATACAAAGTCCATGGGCCTTGCCTCAAAGTCGAACTCACAACCTCTCGCAGCTCAAGCAAAGAGCTTACCACTACACCAACACAGAGAAATGTGAACCTGCCTCTACATTAATTCACATAATCCTAGTGACTGCGCACACAACATGGCCAAACGAAAGCAAAAGTCCATACCTGGCCTATCAATCCAATGGAAACTCATAGGCAACACAGTCCATTGGACTAGGCAATTACATGCAGCCATAAAAAGTCCATGGGCCTTGCCTCAGAGTCAAACCCACAACTTCTCGCAGCCCAAGCAAAGATCCTACCAATACACCAACACAGAGAAGTGGAAAACAGATTCTACATTAATTCACATAATCCTAGTGACTGCGCACACAACATGGCCAAACGAAAGCAAAAGACAGTACCTGGCCTATCAATCCAATGGAAACTCAGAGGCAACCCCATCCATTGGACTAGGCAATTACATGCAGCCATACAGAGTCCATGGGCCTTGCCTCAGAGTCTATCCCACAACCTTTGGCAGAACAAACAAAGAGCCTACAACCACACCAACACAAAGAAGTAGGAAGCTGCATCTACATTAATTCACATAATCCTAGTGACTGCGCACACAACATGGCCAAACAGAAGCAAAAGACATTACCTGGCCTATCAAGCCAATGGAAACTCATAGGCAACACAGTCCATTGAACTAGGCAATTACATGCAGCCATACAAAGTCCATGGGCCTTGCCTCAGAGTCAAACCCACAACCTCTCGCAGCCAAGCAAAGCGCCTTCCACTACACCAACACAGAGAAGTGGGAAACTGATTCTACATTAATTCACATAATCCTACCGACTTCGCACACAACATAACCAAACAAAAGACATTACCTGGCCTATCAGTCCAATGAAAACTCATAGGCAACACAGTACATTGGACTAGGCAATTACATGCAGCCATACAAAGTCTATGGGCTTTGCCTCAGAGTCAAACCCACATTTTCTCGCAGCCCAAGCAAAGTGCCTACCACTACACCAACACAGAGAAGTTGAAAACTGAGTTTACATTAGTTCACATAATCCTAGTGACTGCGCACACAACATGGCCAAACAAAAGCAAAAGGTAGTACCTGGCCTATCAATCCAATAGGAACTCATAGGTAACACAGTCAACTAAAATAGGCAATTACATGCAGCAATACAAACTCCATGGGCCTTGCCTCAAAGTCGACCCAACAACCTTTCGCAGCTTAAGCAAAGAGACTACCACTACACCAACACAGAGAAGTAGGTAAATGACTCTACATTAATTCACATAATCCTAGTGACTGCGCACACAACATGGCCAAACAAATGCAAAAGATATTATCTGGCCTATCAATCCAATGAAATCATAGGCAACATAGTCCATTAGACTAAGCAAAGTCATACAAAGTTAATGGGCCTTGCCTCAGAGTCGAACCCACCACCTCTTGGAGAACAAGCAAATAGCCTACCACTAAACCAACACAGAGAAGTTGGAAACAGACTCTACATTAATTCACAGAATCCTAGTGACTGCGCACACAACATGGCCAAACAAAAGCAAAAGACAGTACCTGGCCTATCAATCCAATGGAAACTCAAAACTAACTCAGTACATTGGACTAGGCAATTACATGCAGCCATACAAAGTCCATGGGCCTTGCATTAGAGTCGAACCCACAACCTCTCGCAGCCCAAGCAAAGAGCCTACCACTACACCAACACAGAGAAGTGGGAAACTGATTCTACATTAATTCAAATAATCCTACTGACTGCGCACACAACATGGCCAAACAAAAGACAATACCTGGCCTATCAATTCAAAGGAAACTCATAGGCAACACAGTCCATTGGACTTGGCAATTACATGCAGCCATACAAAGTCCATGGGCTTTGCCTCAGAGTCAAACCCACAATTTCTCGCAGCCCAAGTTAATAGCCTACGATTACACCAACACAGAGAAGTTGGAAACTGAGTTTACATTAGTTCACATAATCCTAGTGACTGCGCACACAACATGGCCAAACAAAAGACAATACCTGGCCTATCAATTCAATGGAAACTCATAGGCAACACAGTCAATTGAACTAGGCAATTACATGCTGCCATACAAACTCCATGTGCTTTGCCTCAGAGTCGAACCCACAACCTCTCACAGCTTAAGCAAAAGACTACAACTACACCAACACAGAGAAGTAGGTGAATGACTCTACATTAATTCACATAATCCTAGTGACTGCGAACACAACATGGCCAAACAAAAGCAAAAGACAGTACCTGGCCTATCAATCCAATTGAAACTCATAGGCAACATAGTCCATTGGACTAGGCAATAACATGCAGCCATACAAAGTCCATGGGCCTTGCCTCAAAGTCTAACTCACAACCTCTCGCAGCTCAAGCAAAGAGCCTACCACTACACCAACACAGAGAAATGTGAACCTGACTCTACATTAATTCACATAATCCTAGTGACTGCGAACACAACATGGCCAAACATAAGCAAAAGGCAGTACCTGGCCTATCAATCCAATGGGAACTCATAGGCAACACAGTCAATTGAACTACGCAATTACATGCAGCCATACAAACTCCATGGGCCTTGCCTCAGAGTCGAACCCACAACCTCTCGCAGCTTAAGCAAAGAGCCTACCCCTAAACCAACACAGAGAAGTGGGAAACTAATTCTACATTAATTCACACAATCCTACCGACTGCGCACACAACACGGCCAAACAAAAGACAATACCTGGCCTATCAATTCAATGGAAACTCATAGGCAACACAGTCCATTGGACTAGGCAATTACATGCAGCCATACAAAGTCCATGGGCTTTGCCTCAGAGTCGAACCCACATCCTCTTGGAGAACAAGCAAAGAGCCTACCACTAATCCAACACAGAGAAGTTGGAAACCGACTCTACATTAATTCACATAATCCTAGTGACTGCGCACACAACATGGCCAAACAAAAGCAAAAGACATTACCTGGCCTATCAATCCAATGTAAACTCATAGGTAACACAGTACATTACTAGGATTATGTGAATTAATGTAGAGTCAGGTTCACATTTCTCTGTGTTGGTGTAGTGGTAGGCTTTTTTCTTGGGCTGCGAGAGGTTGTGAGTTCGACTCTGAGGCAAGGCCCATGGACTTTGTATGGCTGCATGTAATTGCCTAGTCCAATGGACTATGTTCTCTATGAGTTTCCATTGGATTGATAGGCCAGGGACTGTCTTTTGCTTTTGTTTGGCCATGTTGTGTGCGCAGTCACTAGGATTATGTGAATTTATGTTGAGTCAGTTTCGCTCTTCTCTGTGTTGGTGTAGTGGTAGGCTCTTTGCTTGGGCTGAGAGAGGTTGTGGGTTTGACTCTGAGACAAGGCCCATGGACTTTGTATGGCTGCATGTAATTGCCTAGTCCAATTGATTGCGTTGCCTATAAGTTTCCATTGGATTGATAGGCCAGGTACCGTCTTTTGCTTTTGTTTGGCCATGTTGTGTGCGCAGTCACTAGGATTATGTGAATTAATGTAGAATCTGTTTTCCACTTCTCTGTGTTGGTGTATTGGTAGGCTCTTTGCTTGGGCTACGAGAGGTTGTGGGTTTGACTCTGGGGCAAGGCCCATGGGCTTTGTATGGCTGCATGCAATTGCCTAGTCCAATGTACTGTGTTACCTATGAGTTTACATTGGATTGATAGGCCAGGTAATGTCTTTTGCTTTTGTTTGGCCATGTTGTGTGCGCAGTCACTAGGATTATGTGAATTAATGTAGAGTCAGTTTCCAATTTCTCTGTGTTGGTTTAGTGGTAGGCTCTTTGCTTGTTCTCCAAGAGGATGTGGGTTCGACTCTGAGGCAAGGCCCATGAACTTTGTATGGCTGTATGTATTTGACTAGTCTAATGGACTGTGTTGCCTATGAGTTTCCATTGGATTGATAGGCCAGGTATTGTCTTTTGTTTGGCCATGTTGTGTGCGCAGTCGGTAGGATTATGTGAATTAATGTAGAATCAGTTTCCCACTTCTCTGTGTTGGTGTAGTGGTAGGCTCTTTGCTTGGGCTGCGAGAAGTTGTGGGTTTGACTTTTAGGCAAAGCCCATGGACTTTGTATGGCTGCATGTAATTGCCAAGTCCAATGGACTGTGTTGCCTATGAGTTTCCATTGAATTGATAGGCCAGGTATTGTCTTTTGTTTAGCCATGTTGTGTGCGCAGTCGGTAGGATTATGTGAATTAATGTAGAATCAGTTTCCCACTTCTCTGTGTTGGTGTAGTGGTAGGCTCTTTGCTTGGCTGCGAGAGGTTGAGGGTTTGACTCTGAGGCAAGGCCCATGGACTTTGTATGTCTCCATTTAATTTTCTAGTCCAATGGACTGTGTTGCCTATGAGTTTCCATTGGATTGATAAGCCAGGTACTGACTTTTGCTTTTGTTTGGCCATGTTGTGTGCGCAGTCAGTAGGATTATGTGAATTAATGTAGAACCAGTTTCCCACTTTTCTGTGTTGGTGTAGTGGTAGGCTCTTTGCTTGGCTGCGCGAGGTTGTGGGTTTGACTCTGAGGCAAGGCCCATGGACTTTGTATGTCTCCATGTAATTGTCTAGTCCAATGGACTGTGTTGCCTATGAGTTTCCATTGGATTGATAGGCCAGGTACTGTCTTTTGCTTTTGTTTGGCCATGTTGTGTGCGCAGTCACTAGGATTATGTGAATTAATGTAGAGTCTGGTTCACATTTCTTTGTGTTGGTGTAGTGGTAGGCTCTTTGCTTGAGCTGCGAGAGGTTGTGAGTTCGACTTTGAGGCAAGGCCCATGGACGTTGTATGGCTGCATGTTATTGCCTAGTCCAATGGACTATGTTGCCTATGAGTTTTAATTGGAATGATAGGCCAGGTACTGTCTTTTGCTTTTGTTTGGCCATGTTGTGTGCGCAGTCACTAGGATTATGTGAATTAATGTAGAGTCAGTTTCACACTTCTCTGTGTTGCTGTAGCGGTAGGCTTTTTTTCTTGGGCTGCGAGAGGTTGTGAGTTCGACTCTGAGGCAAGGCCCATGGACTTTGTATGGCTGCATGTAATTGCCTAGTCCAATGGACTGTGTTGCCTATGAGTTTCCATTGGATTGATAGGCCAGGTACTGTCTTTTGCTTTCGTTTGGCCATGTTGTGTGCGCAGTCACTAGGATTATGTGAGTTAATGAAGAGTCAGTTTCAAACTTCTCTGTGTTGGTGTAGTGGTAGGCTCTTTGCTTTGGCTGCGAGAAGTTGTGGGTTTGACTCTAATGCAAGGTTCATGGACTTTGTATAACTGCATGTATTTGCCTAGTCCACTGGACTGTGTTGCCTATGAGTTTCCATTGGATTGATAGGCCAGGTATTGACTTTTGCTTTCGTTTGGCCATGTTGTGTGCGCAGTCACTAGGATTATGTGAATTAATGTAGAGTCAGTTTCACATTTCTCTGTGTTGGTGTAGTGGTAGGATCTTTGCTTGGGCTGCGAGAAGTTGTGGGTTTGACTCTGAGGCAAGGCCCATGGACTTTTTATGGCTGCATGTAATTGCCTAGTCCAATGGACTGTGTTGCCTATGAGTTTCCATTGGATTGATAGGCCAGGTATGGACTTTTGCTTTCGTTTGGCCATGTTGTGTGCGCAGTCACTAGGATTATGTGAATTAATGTAGAGGCAGGTTCACATTTCTCTGTGTTGGTGTAGTGGTAGGCTCTTTGTTTGAGCTGCGAAAGGTTGTGAGTTCGACTTTGAGGCAAGGCCCATGGACTTTGTATGGCTGCATGTTATTGCCTAGTCCAATGGACTGTGTTGCCTATGAGTTTCCATTGGATTGATAAGCCAGGTACTGTCTTTTGCTTTTGTTTAGCCATGTTGTGTGCGCAGGCGGTAGGATTATGTGAATTAATGTAGAATCAGTTTCCCACTTCTCTGTATTGGTGTAGTGGTAGGCTCTTTGCTTGGCTGCGAGAGGTTGTGGGTTTGGCTCTGAAGCAAGGCCCATGGACTTTGTATGTCTCCATGTAATTGTCTAGTCCAATGGACTGTGTTGCCTATGAGTTTCCATTGGATTGATAGGCCAGGTACTGTCTTTTGCTTTTGTTTGGCCATGTTGTGTGCGCAGTCACTAGGATTATGTGAATTAATGTAGAGTCAGTTTCCAACTTCTCTGTGTTGGTTTAGTGGTAGGCTGTTTGCTTGTTCTCCAAGAGGTTGTGGGTTCGACTCTGAGGCAAGGCCCATGAACTTTGTATGGCTGCATGTATTTGCCTAGTCTAATGGACTGTGTTGCCTATGAGTTTCCATTGGATTGATAGGCCAGATAATGTCTTTTGCATTTGTTTCGCAATGTTGTGTGCACAGTCACTAGGATTATGTGAACTAATGTAAACTCAGTTTCCATCTTGTCTGTGTTGGTGTAGTGGTAGGCTCTTTGCTTGGGCTGCGACAAATTGTGGGTTTGACTCAGAGGCAAAGCCCATGGACTTTGTATGGCTGCATGTAATTGTTTAGTCCAATGGATTGTGTTGCCTATGAGTTTCCATTGGCTTGATAGGCCAGGTAATGTCTTTTGCTTTTGTTTGGCCATGTTGTGTGCGCAGTCTCTAGGAATATGTGAATTAATGTAGACGCACCTTCCTACTTTTTTGTGTTGGTGTAGTTGTAAGCTCTTTGCTTGTTCTGCCAGAGGTTGTGGGTTTGACTCTGAGGCAAGGCCCATGGACTTTGTATGGCTGCATGTAATTGCCTAGTCCAATGGACTATGTTGTATATGAGTTTCCATTGGATTGATAGGCCAGGGACTGTCTTTTGCTTTTGTTTGGCCATGTTGTGTGTGCAGTCACTAGGATTATGTGAATTTATGTTGAGTCAGTTTCGCTCTTCTCTGTGTTGGTTTAGTGGTAGGCTCTTTGCTTGGGCTACAAGAGGTTGTGGGTTCGACTCTGAGGCAAGGCCCATGGACTTTGTATGGCTGCATGTAATTGCCTAGTCCAATTGATTGCTTTGCCTATGAGTTTCTATTGGATTGATAGGCCAGGTACTGTCTTTTGCTTTTGTTTGTCCATGTTGTGTGCGCAGTCACTAGGATTATGTGAATTAATGTAGAATCAGTTTTTCACTTCTCTGTGTTGGTGTATTGGTAGGCTCTTTGCTTGGGCTACGAGAGGTTGTGGGTTCGACTCTGGGGCAAGGCCCATGGGCTTTGTATGGCTGCATTTAATTGCCTAGTCTAATGTACTGTGTTACCTATGAGTTTCCATTGGATTGATAGGCCAGGTACTGTCTTTTGCTTTTGTTTGGCCATGTTGTGTGCGCAGTCACTAGGATTATGTGAATTAATGTAGAGTCGGTTTCCAACTTCTCTGTGTTGGTTTAGTGGTAGGCTCTTTGCTTGTTCTCCAAGAAGTTGTGGGTTCGACTCTGAGGCAAGGCCCATGAACTTTGTATGGCTGCATGTATTTGCCTAGTCTAATGGACTGTGTTGCCTATGAGTTTCCATTGGATTGATAGGCCAGGTATTGTCTTTTGTTTGGCCATGTTGTGTGCGCAGTCAGTAGGATTATGTGAATTAATGTAGAATCAGTTTCCCACTTATCTGTGTTGGTGTAGTGGTAGGCTCTTTGCTTGGCTGCGAGAGGTTGTGGGTTTGACTTTGAGGCAAGGCCCACGGACTTTGTATGTCTCCATGTAATTGTCTAGTTCAATGGACTGTGTTGCCTATGAGTTTCCATTGGCTTGATAGGCCAGGTAATGTCTTTTGCTTTTGTTTGGCCATGTTGTGTGCACATTCACTAGGATTATGTGAATTAATGTAGACGCAACTTCCTACTTCTTTGTGTTGGTGTAGTTGTAGGCTCTTTGCTTGTTCTGCCAGAGGTTGTGGGTTTGACTCTGAGGCAAGGCCCATGGACTTTGTATGGCTGCATGTAATTGTCAAGTCCAATGGACTGTGTTGCCTACGAGTTTCCATTGGATTGATAGGCCAGGTATTGTCTTTTGCTTTTGTTTGGCCATGTTGTGTGCGCAGTCACTAGGATTATGTGAATTAATGTAGAATCCGTTTCCCACTTCTCTGTGTTGGTGTAGTGGTAGGCTCTTTGCTTGGGCTGTAAGAGGTTGTGGGTTTAACTCTGAGGCAAGGCCCATGGACTTTGTATGGCTGCATGTAATTGCCTAGTCCAATGGATTGATAGGCCAGGTACTGTCTTTTGTTTTCGTTTGGCCATGTTTTGTGCGCAGTCACTAGGATTATGTGAGTTAATGTAGAGACAGTTTCACACTTCTCTGTGTTGCTGAAGTGGTAGGCTTTTTTGTTGGGCTGCGAGAGGTTGTGAGTTCGACTCTGAGGCAAGGCCCATGGACTTTGTATGGCTGCATGTAATTGCATAGTCCAATGGACTGCGTTACCTATGAGTTTCCATTGGATTGATAGGCCAGGTGCTTTCTTTTGCTTTTGTTTGGCCATGTTGTGTGCGCAGTCACTAGGAATATGTGAATTAATGTAGAGTCAGTTTCACATTTCTCTTTGTTGGTGTAGTGGTAGGCTCTTTGCTTGGGCTTTGAGAGGTTGTGGGTTTGACTCTGAGGCAAGGCCCATGGACTTTTTATGGCTGCATGTAATTGCCTAGTCCAATGGACTTTGTTGCCTATGAGTTTCCATTGGATTGATAGGCCAGGTATTGACTTTTGCTTTCGTTTGGCCATGTTGTGTGCGCAGTCACTAGGATTATGTGAATTAATGTAGAGTCAGTTTCACATTTCTCTGTGTTGGTGTAGTGGTAGGCTCTTTGCTTGGGCTGCGAGAGGTTGTGGGTTTGACTCTGAGGCAAGGCCCATGGACTTTTTATGGCTGCATGTAATTGCCTAGTCCAATGGACTGTGTTGCCTATGAGTTTCCATTGGATTGATAGGCCAGGTACTGTCTTTTGTTTTCGTTTGGCCATGTTGTGTGCGCACTCACTAGGATTATGTGAATTAATGTAGAGGCAGGTTCACATTTCTCTGTGTTGGTGTAGTGTTAGGCTCTTTGCTTGAGCTGCGAGAGGTTGTGGGTTTGACTCTGAGGCAAGGCCCATGGACTTTTTATGGCTGCATGTTATTGCCTAGTCCAATGGACTGTGTTGCCTATGAGTTTCCATTGGATTGATAAGCCAGGTACTGTCTTTTGCTTTTGTTTAGCCATGTTGTGTGCGCAGTCGGTAGGATTATGTGAATTAATGTAGAATCAGTTTCCAACTTCTCTGTGTTGGTTTAGTGGTAGGCTCTTTGCTTGTTCTCCAAGAGGTTGTGGGTTCGACTCTGAGGCAAGGCTCATGAACTTTGTATGGCTGCATGTATTTGCCTAGTCTAATGGACTGTGTTGCCTATGAGTTTCCATTGGATTGATAGGCCAGATAATGTCTTTTGCATTTGTTTCGCCATGTTGTGTGCACAGTCACTAGGATTATGTGAACTAATGTAAACTCAGTTTCCAACTTGTCTGTGTTGTTGTAGTGGTAGGCTCTTTGCTTGGGATGCGAGAAATTGTGGGTTTGACTCTGAGGCAAAGCCCATGGACTTTGTATGGCTGCATGTAATTGTTTAGTCCAATGGACTGTGTTGCCTATGAGTTTCCATTGGCTTGATAGGCCAGGTAATGTCTTTTGCTTTTGTTTGGCCATGTTGTGTGCGCAGTCACTAGGAATATGTAAATTAATGTAGACGCAGCTTCCTACTTTTTTGTGTTGGTGTAGTTGTAAGCTCTTTGCTTGTTCTGCCAGAGGTTGTGGGTTTGACTCTGAGGCAAGGCCCATGGACTTTGTATGGCTGCATGTAATTGCCTAGTCCAATGGACTATGTTGTATATGAGTTTCCATTGGATTGATAGGCCAGGGACTGTCTTTTGCTTTTGTTTGGCCATGTTGTGTGCACAGTCACTAGGATTATGTGAACTAATGTAAACTCTGTACCAACTTCTCTGTGTTGGTGTAGTGGTAGGCTCTTTGCTTGGGCTACAAGAGGTTGTGGGTTCGACTCTGAGGCAAGGCCCATGGACTTTGTATGGCTGCATGTAATTGCCTAGTCCAATTGATTGCTTTGCCTATGAGTTTCTATTGGATTTATAGGCCAGGTAATGTCTTTTGCTTTTGTTTGGCCATGTTGTGTGCGCAGTCACTAGGATTATGTGAATTAATGTAGAATCAGTTTTCCACTTCTCTGTGTTGGTGTATTTGTAGGCTCTTTGCTTGGGCTACAAGAGGTTGTGGGTTCGACTCTGGGGCAAGGCCCATGGGCTTTGTATGGCTGCATGTATTTGCCTAGTCTAATGGACTGTGTTGCCTATGAGTTTCCATTGGATTGATAGGCCAGGTATTTTCTTTTGTTTGGCCAAGTTGTGTGCGCAGTCGGTAGGATTATGTGAATTAATGTAGAATCAGTTTCCCACTTCTCTGTGTTGGTGTAGTGGTAGGCTCTTTGCTTGGCTGCGAGAGGTTGTGGGTTTGACTCTGAGGCAAGGCCCATGGACTTTGTATGTCTCCATGTAATTGTCTAGTCCAATGGACTGTGTTGCCTATGAGTTTCTATTGGATTTATAGGCCAGGTACTGTCTTTTGCTTTTGTTTGGCCATGTTGTGTGCGCAGTCACTAGGATTATGTGAATTAATGTAGAGTCAGGTTCACATTTCTCTGTGTTGGTGTAGTTGTAGGCTCTTTGCTAGAGCTGCGAGAGGTTGTGAGTTCAACTTTGAGGCAAGGCCCATGGACTTTGTATGGCTGCATGTTATTGCCTAGTCCAATGGACTATGTTACCTATGAGTTTCAATTGGAATGATAGGCCAGGTACTGTCTTTTGCTTTTGTTTGGCCATGTTGTGTGCGCAGTCACTAGGATTATGTGAATTAATGTAGAGTCAGTTTCACACTTCTCTGTGTTGATGTAGTGGTAGGCTTTTTTCTTGGGCTGCGAGAGGTTGTGAGTTCGACTCTGAGGCAAGGCCCATGGACTTTGTATGGCTGCATGTAATTGCCTAGTCCAATGGACTATGTTGTCTATGAGTTTCCATTGGATTGATAGGCCAGGGACTGTCTATTGCTTTTGTTTGGCCATGTTGTGTGCGCAGTCACTAGGATTATGTGAATTTATGTTGAGTCAATTTCGCACTTCTCTGTGTTGGTGTAGTGGTAGGCTCTTTGCTTCGACTTTGAGAGGTAGTGGTTTTGACTCTGAGGCAAGGCCCATGGACTTTGTATGGCTGCATGTTATTGCCTAGTCCAAAGGATTGCGTTGCCTATGAGTTTCCATTGGATTAATAGGCCAGGTACTGTCTTTTGCTTTTGTTTGGCCATGTTGTGTGCGCAGTCACTAGGATTATGTGAATTAATGTAGAGTCATTCACCTAATTCTCTGTGTTGGTGTAGTGGTAGTCTCTTTGCTTAAGCTGCGAGAGGTTGTGGGTTCGACTCTGAGGCAATGCCCATGGAGTTTGTATGGCTGCATGTAATCGCCTAGTTCAATTGACTGTGTTGCCTATGAGTTCCCATCGGATTGATAGGCCAGGTACTGTCTTTTGCTTTTGTTTGGCCATGTTGTGTGCGCAGTCACTAGGATTATGTGAACTAATGTAAACTCAGATTCCAACTTCTCTGTGTTGGTGTAGTGGCAGGCTCTTTGCTTGGGCTGCGAGAAATTGTGGGTTCGACTCTGAGGCAAGGCCCATGGAGTTTGTATGGCTGCATGTAATCGCCTAGTTCAATTGACTGTGTTGCCTATGAGTTTCCATTGGCTTGATAGGCTAGGTAATGTCTTCTGCTTTTGTTTGGCCATGTTGTGTGCGCAGTCACTAGGATTATGTGAATTAATGTAGACGCAGCTTCCTACTTCTTTGTGTTTTTGTAGTTGTAGGCTCTTTGCTTGTTCTGCCAGAGGTTGTGGGTTTGACTCTGAGGCAAGGCCCATGGACTTTGTATGGCTGCATGTAATTGCCTAGTCCAATGGACTATGTTGCCTATGAGTTTCCATTGGATTGATAGGCCAGGTACTGCCTTTTGCTTTTGTTTGACCATGTTGTGTGCGCAGTCACTAGGGTTATGGGAATTAATGTAGAGTCAGTTTCCCACTTCTCTGTGTTGGTGTAGTGGTAGGCTCTTTGCTTGGGCTGCGAGAGGTTGTGGGTTCGACTCTAATGCAAGGCTCATGGACTTTGAATGGCTGCATGTAATTGCTTAGTCCAATGGACTGTGTTGCCTATGAGTTTCTATTGGATTGATAGGCCAGTTACTGTCTTTTGTTTTCGTTTGGCCATGTTGTGTGCGCAGTCACTAGGATTATGTGAAATAATGTAGAGTCAGGTTTACATTTCTCTGTGTTGGTGTAGTGGTAGGCTCTTTGCTTGAGCTGCGAGAGGTTGTGAGTTCGACTTTGAGGCAAGGCCCATGGACTTTGTATGGCTGCATGTAATTGCCTAGTCCAATTGATTGTTTTTCTTATGAGTTTCTATTGGATTGATAGGCCAGGTACTGTCTTTTTCTTTTGTTTGGCAATGTTGTGTGCGCAGTCACTAGGATTATGTGAATTAATGTAGAGTCATTCACCTACTTCTCTGTGTTGGTGTAGTGGTAGTCTCTTTGCTTAAGCTACCAGAGGTTGTGGGTTCGACTCTGAGGCAAGGCCCCTGGAGTTTGTATGGCTGCATGTAATTGCCTATTTCAATTAACTGTTTTGCCTATGAGTTCCCATTGGATTGATAGGCCAGGTACTGTCTTTTGCTTTTGTTTGGCCATGTTGTGTGCGCA
>NW_027444533.1:0-21550 GCF_048569485.1 Anomaloglossus baeobatrachus | reverse complement strand
GTCCACCTGATGAACGTGTTGCCTTCACTGGCAAGGGAAGTAGGTCCTGTAGGGAAAGGAGCCTAGGTCATAGAAGACCTACCTATAAATCAGGCTATGGCACAGACTCTGAAGGGTCCAAGCCCTCTAAAACAAAATCTGAAAGAAAAGATGGAGGGAGTGACTGGTCCATAGCCAAAAGTGGTGGTGGGAAAAGGCGGAGATGGAAAGGTGACCTAAGACGTCATAAGAGAAGAGGCCATAGTAGATTGGCAAACAGAGAGTGTGCAGGGTCTAGTTGTGGGAGATCTCCTGTCGGCTCGGTTGTGAGGTACCTGGACAAGAGCCCCTCTAGTGGACTGGTTAGCGCAGAGTCAGGCCGCACGGTAGTTTTGACTGATGGGGTGTCTCACTACCACACTGACCGTTGGAGACAGTTATGGAACGATATGTCGGACCGGCGGACGTGTCTGAGAAGAGGGTTCACTGAGGAGGGTTTGGTGTCAGTGGCGGATGGTCGGTCAGGAGCAGAAACTCCAAGTTTTCGTAGAGGGCCCATTCGACTGGTAGGGTATGGTTTCCCTAATGCCCTGTCTCAGGGTCACTGTAGGTTGTCGAGTGTTCCACCCTACAAGTTGGAACAGAGGGGGGGGATATGTAAGGATGCAATGTGGTAGATGGCCGGTATGTGTCACAGAGGGGGAAATCCTCTGTGATCTGAACCTGGAATGTTTCTCTGGGACTTGTAGTTCCATGAGGATTGTTGTACACATTCAGGGCTGGGTTCATGGGATGGTCAGAAGTGATGGGCGGGACTGACCATCCACATACCTCCCATACGTAGGTGTGTCTCATGGGATTTAATGGAGCTGTCGTTTGTCACATGATCTCTGTGTGCTGGTGGGAGCCATCTTGGTTGGAGCACATGTGCAGGAGATCCTGTGCATACAGAGCTAGTGAGGGCTCTGAAATGTCAGGGAGCTGCAGAATCCACTGAGGCTGTGAGGAATTGGAACGTGTCCATGGGCCGGGATGTTGAGCCCAGTGTGAGAGTCTCCCTGGACTGGATGGAGGCAGACTGACAGCCTGCAAACCTACTGGCAGGTAACACCCCAGAAAGGGGACTATACTGGCTGATGCCAGAGAATGAACTGTATGAACAATCAGCAGTTTAAACAGACAGTGAGACATTGTCCTGCGGGAAAGTGGCTGTGGCCCATTACACTGCGTGGTTTATGAGGATGTGAATAAATCACCGAGATTCTTTAAGTGACAAAGTGCTTGTGTGTGTCTTGATCCCGCTGCCAGACGTGTGCCCCAAGACGTTCAGGGCCCAGGTCGTCACACATGCTTGTGAAATAATTAGTGATTGTAGTCTGGTCAGATGAGATCAAAATTTAATTCTTTGGATGCCAAAGAGTTCCACCTAAAAACACCATGCAAACAGTGAAGTTTGGAGGTGGGGGATCATGATGGTGTGGGGATGTTTTTCAGCACTGGCAAATTTTAATTAATTGAAGGAAGATGAATGGACAAATGTATAGAGATATTCTTGATAAAAATCTGCTGCCATCTACCAGGATAATGAAGATGAAATGAGGGTGGACAATGATCCCAAAAGCACAGCCAAGCAAAGTCTCAATCCTTCAGAGAAAGAAAATAGAGCTGCTAGAATGGTCTAGCCAATCACCTGACCTGAATCCAATAGAAAATGTTTGGAAGGAACTAAAGGTCAGAGTTCATGGAAGAGCCAACGGAACCTTCAGGATTTTAAGAGTGTTTGTGTGGAAGACTGGACCAAAATCACACCTGAGCAATTCATCCCACTAGTTTCTACATGCAGGAGGTGTCTTGAAGCTGTCATCACCCTCAAATGCTTTTTTACGAAGTATAAATTAAACTTTAGTAAGCATGTTCAATACTTTTTCCCTGTGTCATTTCTCATTACTACATATACTGTATTTTCTGGATTGTAAGATGTACTTTTTTTTCCCCCAGAAAAATGAGGGTGCATCTTACAATACAGATATGGCTTACCGGGGCGGCAGTGGTTGAGCGGGGTCCTAGGAGGCAGGGTTGGCGATACTGAGGGTGTCACTGCAGTGTTGCGGCGGGCACCTGATCTGACTGCGGGCTCTATTGTATTGTCCGTAGTTGACACGATGAACTTCAAGAAAATGGCTGCAGAGGCTTTTCTGCACACGTGCTGCTTCCGTGGCCATTTTCTTGAAGTTCATCAAATCAACTGCGATTGATTCAATGAAGTCCGCCATCAGATTAGGTTTCCGCCGCCGCAGTAACACCCCATGTTGTGACCCTCCTGAGTCACTCCACTCCAGTGACACCTCTGCAGCATACCGGCAGATCAATGGCGCCTGCCGCCGTAACACCTCTGAGGTCGTAGTATCGCCAACCCTGCCTCCTGTCACCTTCCTGAGCCACTCCCCCCTGGTAAACATTAGGATTAAGACGCACTAGGATTATAAGGCGGACCCTCATTTTAACATTCAAAATTATTGTTTCCTATTTTCCTCCTCTAAATTTGGGGTGCGTCTTATAATCCGGGGCATTTTATAAACCGAAAAATACAGTAACTTAATTTATGGTCCTTTAGATGGGTTATTACTGACATCTGATGAGAAATATGTCAATAGTGCCTTTAGAAATATAGTTACTTAGAAAATTGATGACTTGTTCAATACATATTTCACCCACTGTGTGTATATATATATATATATATATATATATATATATATATATATATATATATATATATATATATATATATATATATAAAATATATTTTATATTTATGTTCATATTTGTGTGCAGGTGAATAGAAAATTTGCAATAATCACAATTTTACTGTTGTGGTGCAGAAATTCTATTTTTCTCTTTATTACATATTTTGGTACAACCATATTCTGCATCTATGAAACATTGTAGTAGACCCGGATTGAGTACTGCTTTTCTGATCGGTCAGGAGTTTCTTTCCGGTGCAAGAACTATAGGACCTGTAGTTATGTTGTATATGGAATAACAAGTGTTGGAAGAAAATATACATCATAATTTAGATGGTAAGCTATAAGGCAAAATATAGGTGGGTGTATGTCAGCCTGCATGGACTCGAGACAGACTATGTTGCTCCTTTTAGTCTATTTTTCATTTTCCTTTACAGCTTCTCTTTCGGTTGCCTTTTTCTCCCTGTATTCCTTGTACATGGCATATGTAGTTCCTGCAGAAATTAAAAAAAAAAAAAAAAAGTAAATGCAAAAAGTGGCACTTATCGCAGTGTTAGATGTGTTTTTTCCATTCAATTTGATGACCAAACAATGACGGTGCCCCAATAGAATACTCTCTTATTAATATGCTATGTCACTAACAGATGCCATAATACCCCCCGCGCTGCAAACTTAACTTGGAAAACCATGTGGTTCTACATCAGGCTTGGAGGAACTACAGGGGTCCAAATCTACAAGCTAGTGTATTGGTGTGATGCCATAACAGGGATACTCTAGTTATAGTATTTGAAGCCATTTTTAAACAGGCGAAACATACCAAACAGACCCTGAATAGAAAGCCCGCCCTGGCTCTGTCGGGTCTCTGGGTGTAGCTCATATCGTCTAAGTCAGTCTGGGGCTTTGACAAGGATTATGTGATAAGTAGTGGGGGGGGGGGGGGATTGACACCTTGTTGTATAATTATAAACCCTAGGAGATCTCTATTTAGGGTAATCATTGTGCTACCCTACTTGAATAGGTCAAAGGGACTAGTTCTCTTAAAGGGAAACTGTCACCAGATTTTTGCGTTCTAAACCAAAGCTAGCACCTTAACCAGCTCCTGTGCTGCGTTCTATAAAGGCGCATGTTTTCCCCTGACTCCCAATGTAGACGACCCCACAAATACCTTCATAAATTTCCCAACATGTATGCTTATCAACGGGTCCGGTCCAATGAGATTTTGCAGCTCTTGTCCGTCCTTTTTGAGATGATCTCTGTCCTCACTTGATGAATAAAGAAAGGGTTAAACGCTGCGCTTCCGTTGAAGAAAATCCAAGACCAAATGGATAGGAATAGTGATCTTAATTTGTCTATGTGTTTCAGAGATTATTCTCCTCCTTTAGGACCAAAAATCACCCTGATCTTTCGTCCTGAAGAAGGACAATAATCTCTGAAATGCGTAGACAAATAATGATCACTATTCTTATCCATTTGGCCTTGGATTTTGTTCAACGGCAGCGTTTAATCCTTTCTTTGATCTGTAACGATCATCTTCGAAAGGGTAGCTACAGCAGCCGTTGGTACATATTTTAACAGTGGTTGTGACTTTCACACTTACTACAGGTGAGCCTTCCTGATCCCTTCATACCCACTATACTCGGGGAAGACCCTATCTGCGCTTTTTTATCTCATTCAATTTTTTTTTTAACTCACTTGATGATTGACATGGATGACTCTCCTGACCCTATCCTTGTAGCCAGGCAACATCTCACACCTGCACAAAGACCTTGCCGGCTCACGTAGGTGTATTTTGCTCCACCCTATTGCGGACACAGCGGAAAACATCAGTGCGGCTGCGTGCCGACAATGTCTCTGCGAAGGCGCGAGATTTGGCCCAGCTACATGGATGACGCAGGTGACGTCATCCACATCGCTGGGCAAAATCTTGCACCTGCGCAGAGAACACGCTGACTCACGCAGGCGCACTTGTCTTTTCTGCTCTGCCTGCGATAGAGCAGAGCGAAGTCCGCTTGCGTGAGCCAGCAATGTCTCTGCTCCAACAAAGGAATACAGGAGCACTAAAGCGGGCCAGCTGTAGTGATCTAGCATTCTTCAATGCAGTGCTTGCAATTATTGTGCTCTTTTCCTACAAGATCAGCCACCTCTGATATACTACAGAGGTGACTGGTAACAGAGGCAACATCCAGTAAACTATAGAAATTAGAAAATCCCTTCTTTCTCAAGAGTGAGAAGATTTTTAATAGGAGGTTTTAACAAGCACTTTGCAATTTTCCCAGTTCAACAAAATGAGACGGCCCCTTTAATTCCTCCAGTGGTGACGCTGCCACTTTATGATCAGCTAATTGTCAAAGTACATATTGTTAGGCTTGTCCAAATTCTTAAATAGGTTGTCCACTACTAGAATAACCCCTTCTCAATTGATATATTCACTCATGTAAAACATCCTATATTCACCTTCGTAGCAGCTACATCGTCACCTGGACCCCCGGGGCTCACATGACATTGGTATAGCATATGAGCCTTGCATGCAAACTCCCGAAAAAGTGAACACTTCTGCTGCTCCCTAACTCCTCTGAATGTCCGTTATGTCTTAAGAAAAAGAGAGTGAAGCATCTGCTGATTGGCTGCAGAACTCATGAGACATAACGACTTCATCTCAGGGGACCAGATGGCCACGTCACTACGTCACTGGAACGGCACCAGCATCAGAGATTAAGCCGTTGTTATTTTTCAAAGGGGAATATGGCAATAGAAAAGTGGTTGCGCAAGTAGTGGACAACTGCCTTAAGCAACTCACTTCAAAATGTGTGTGTATATGGCGCCCCTGAGGCTCAAGTCGCCACAGGGTACTGCACCACACTTAGGGTGGGGTGCTGATCATGGATCCAAGGGAGGTTGGTGCCGGTTTCATCATCCACAACCACATACACACGGGATGCCCCTTCCCCACTGGTGACTGGGCTAGGGTCGGGTACAAAAGGGGTTACCAACAGTGTGGCATTTACAGGATGCCATCAAACCCGGGGCCCCAATCCACTAACTTAGGACCTGTGTAGGGAGAGAAGCAGCCACTAGGGGGAGTTAGGAGTCACACACAGTTAAAACAGGAGTTCTCCAGCAGGAGTGACAGTAAGTGGACGTCTTTCCCGGTAGCTCCTATGGGACATAGGAGTTTAACGGTCGCTGTGGAGGATACTGTGTCAGTTCCCCTAGGACCAGCGCTGTTCAGGGTGCAGCACCCTAGGGTGGTGCAATTCCACATTGCATCACCAGATTATGCTGCACGGAGAGGTTCCATACTTCTCTGACCACACAAGTTTCCAGAGCCAAGTGGCACCTAGGATTCCGGGGCCTCAATCATGGTCAGACTGAAGGGGATCCACGCTACTGGCATAGGGAACAGTACCCAACCGAGTATGGAAGGGACTCTAAGGGCTTCAAGCCACAGGGACCTGCACTACAAAGCGCAGTGAGGAAGGGCCCACAGACTACCGCACAGCTTCTGACCTCCCATGGATCCGGCATCGACCTGAGCCCAGCACGGCAGTAACCAGTGTGACCGGACTAGCAGCTGAAGTTGTGAGTAAACCTGAAGCCGCAGAGACTGTTGGCTCATCCTTACCGGCGGCGCCACCCAGCGGTTAGGCGCCAACCATCATTACCTTCCCCTCTTCATCCACCTGGGGCCTTAACAACTGCCCCGGCGAGGAATTCTGCGGCAGCTACTACTGGCCGTATACTACAGGTGGTGTCATGACAAACTCTCCCCAATACCCCGCTTCCCCCACCATTTACTGTACGCCTCGGGGCAACGGAACCGGGCAAGGCCACCCCGTGACATCGACTGACCCGACCCGAAACGGCCCAGTGACAAGTAGGTTAACCACCTGCCCCGTGGGGCACTACATATATATGATAGTCTTATGCCATGAAGGACCTAAGGATGGTTGTTTTTATAGCCAGGAGGGCCATGCTATTTCCTAAGCAATTCTAAGTCATTATTATCTGGATAATGGTGAAATTGATATGTAACCTTGATTGGGTTGGAGGAAAAACCCACTTAAGAACATAAAAATCCACATTATTGCTTCAGTACAGTGCAGGATAATTATTTTCTATTTCTAAACTCTACATGATGACTTGTAATGATCTTGTCTCCACTGACTCTCTGCTGACACATGCTCCTATGCCCTTGCTGCAGGCTCTGTAATCCCGCAATACATATTCTGGAATTTACCCTCTTCCTGGGATCTTGCTTTTTGCATTTCCGGAGCATTAACTCTTGATCTGTCATTATTGAAGCGTGCAGAATAGTCACATGCATAGAGAAATGTACGTGCAGACCTTCAGCTGTGAAGGCTGCGGATAGATGGGCATACTACATAGCTTTACTGGTACTGATAACAATATCGGACTTGATGTGCAGCTCTGTGTATAGTGCTGTGCTGTCTTACACATCACAGGGTAAGAGCGTCACCTCCAGAAGTGTTCAGCATAAGATGAACAGTAGAAACAAGAGAATATTCAATGCGGGAGGGAGAAGAAGCAATGACCTTGATGATCATCTTTTCATGTGTCACCACAGATGGAGGTTATAGGACCCTGTTTAAAGTTCTGCAAAGTTTCTTGTGATCCTGTTTACATACTGTAGGTCTGTTACTGTCCTGGCAACTCATTGCGCAGCGCAATTATCAGTAAGTAAC
Organism: Anomaloglossus baeobatrachus; assembly: GCF_048569485.1. Taxonomy (NCBI): domain Eukaryota; kingdom Metazoa; phylum Chordata; class Amphibia; order Anura; family Aromobatidae; genus Anomaloglossus; species Anomaloglossus baeobatrachus. The sequence continues at coordinate 14,127 of NW_027444533.1, read as the reverse complement.
CCAGTAGGTGGCCCTTCAGAGATGTCATTTTGCCCCCTGATAAAGCTTAGATAGAGGTTGTCCTGTGAGGACAATCTAAGAGAAATGTTATGTACATGGGAAAGTGTATGTGTGGCATCCCTGAGGTTCAGGTCGCCACAGGGTACTGCACCTCAGTTAAGGTGTGGTATCTATCTCAGGTAAGGAGGGGCATAATCACCGGTGTTCCACATTCACACACCACATACAGCTTAGGAGCCTTCACATAGGGTGGGTTGGCACAGGGTAGGCAGGGGGGTGGCCCTAATGATCATGGGACTCCCAGGTCACTGAAGCCAGCCACCTGGGGGCGGGTTCCACCTGGGGTAGAGGAAGGCGCAACACACTCACACAGACCAGTCAGGACCATAGTTCTGGCAAGACATCTCTCTGGAAAACTTTGACTTTACTGGGCCCTGAGGCTTGGAGCGGGAGCTCAGCCGGGGTACCAAACTGCTGAGGGGGACACCCTAGAAATAGGACACTCTATCTCTCCTTCTCTTTTCACAACGCCGGTGGTGACCCCAGACCGGACCTGGGATGACCTAAGCCCATCACGGCAGTGACCAGTGTGACCGGGCTGGCAGCTCAAGTTGTGAGTAAACTACACCCTGAACCCGCAGAGACTGTGTTGGCTCGTCCTTACTGGCACCGCTATCCAGCGCTTAGGCGCCAATGGCCATTACCTTCCCTTCTCCCTCATCATCCACCGGAGCGATACCATCCCGGCTGCCTTAACACCTGCCGCGGAGAGGAATTCTGCAATGGCGGCTACTACTGGCCGCGTACCACAGGTGGCGTCACGACAAACTCTCCCCAATACCCCGCTTTCCCCACCATTTACTGTATGCCTCGGGGCAACGGAAGCGGGCGAGGCCACCCCGTGACAACGCATGACTCGACCCAAAATGGTCCGGCGACGAGTAGGCTGACCGCCTGCCCCGTGGGGTGCTACATTTGCACATGTATTATGTGATACCCAATACAGTTAGTGGAGCCCTACTGTACCTTTTTGCTTCCACCTGGGACCCCCACTGATCACAAGATATGGGGTGCCATCAGTCCAACACACCACCTGTTCCTGCTTACTGCACAACCAGTTTGAATAGAGCATTTATACACTAGGTAAAACCAGCTCTAGTGTATCCTCACCCATCCCCCTTATTCCACTGTGCCGCTGCACGACCAGCTCTACCCTCACCTACTGTATCCTCACCAATCTCCCTCAGTCCACTATACCGCTGCATAACCAGCTCTACCCTCACATACTGTATCCTCACCTATCTCCCTCAGTCCACCATACCGCTGTACGACCAGCTCTGACCTCACCTACTGTATACTCACCCATCTCCCTCAGTTCCCTATTGCACTACACAACCAGCTCTGCCCTCACCTACAGTATCCTCACCCATACCCCTCAGTCCTCTATATTGCTGCATGTCCAGCTCTGCCCTCACCTACTGTATCCTCACCCCTTCCCTGTAGACTGTGAGCCCTTGTTTTTATTATGTATACCCCTTTTCACGTGTAAAGCTCCATGGAATAAATGGCATAATAATAATAATAATAATAATAAAATATAACTTGCAGGTGTTTTGATATTGAGGTAAATGAGCATTGTGGCATAGACTTACCCAAAGCAGTTGCTCCCACCACACAGGCCTGTGCAGCTACCCGGGTATGAATTAGATGAACAGACATTTTTACATTTCCTCGTTGTTTCAGCCTGTAAAGTCCATAAATGACAATGACGGCAAATCCAGCCAGACCTGAGGAGATCAAGAACCCATTTAGATTACTTTTCATTTCAAAATGAGGCCTCTGAAAACTTGGGATAAGCAGGAGAAAATGCACCGATTTGTTACTAGTGATGTACAAATGTAGACCAAGTCCTAGCAGTTTATACAACTGAACACCAAATGGACATATGAGATGTACTTGAGGAACAAAGACCCCCCCCCCCCCCACCCAACAGAACTAATACATGGGGAAAATGTAAAAAACTACCGGTAGTAAAGCAATCAAACATATTCCAGATCTGCTTTTTTCTTACTCTAATCCTTTCCTATATAAATGTGATACATACTAAATCTATAGAATATAACTGACATGTTCATCTACATTCATACATCTGTGTAACACGTCCTAGACTTGTCCGGTTATTTCTCAGACAGCACAAAGACAAATCAGTTTTAAAAATGGATCCAGGTCTCCGGTCTGTGAGAACAGGTCTTATTCTCATCCATTTTGCGGATTCGCCTCAGACATTAATGTCTATGGGGATTTTAAATACGGATGACACACAGAAGACACACTTTGTTTTCTATCCTAGTTTCATCTGTTTTTTTAAAGGATCCATTGTTCAGTCAATGGATAAAGATCAGACAGTCTACCTGGTTCAAAGAAAATAGTGGATGAGACAAAAAACTTAAGCAACTAGGATGACACCTGAGAAAAAAAAATCGGTCCGTGATCTCGGACGGTAACATACAGATGTGTGAATGTAGCCTTAATTTCTCTGACTCTGGCCCCTAAAATGGATAATAACTCATTTCTGTTGTTACTCACCCACTGGAACAAGAGGAGACTGCTTCATCTTACGCTGTAATTTGCTGGGTACAGATTCCTGCTCTTCAGGGACCCACTCGTCCCCACCTGCGGACATCTTGCCACCTTCACAGGGTTGCAGCTCTAGGTTACATTGTGGATAGTACGAGGCTGTGAGCAGGGCAAGACATGAATAGACATAAGAGCTAAATCAACTAATGTATAGCTTGGTACAAGTGCATAAGACAGGTATTGGGCATGCCAACATTGATTATGCCCAGCAACAATGTCTATATATCTATATATTAAACGACGCAACCAAGGAGAGAAGCTATTTCAATACCTACTCACTAGCCGTGCATCTGAAGAGCATCCAGCCTTGTTCTCTTTCTGGGTCACTCGCTAGGATAGGATTGAATGCTGTTCTCACAGAGGTGCTTTATGTACAAGGGAGACTGGGCTTCTTTCCATGAAGAGCCTGGGAAGGGTAGTCAGGGTCGCAGGCTGCGCCTCTATCACACACATGAAAGAAACAATGATGAATGTTGAATTTGGCAAACACCTCTTGTCTTAACCCACTGACATTTACTAGACCTGCCATAATGGGGATAAATAAGTGTTGCTTACTCAATCCCAACACTTTGTATATAGTACGTGCTTTCTGCCACATAAAATATTTTTTTACTTGTACAAGTGGTAAGATCGGTGGTCTGTGGGCATACTTTGTACCCTGGGGGGGTTAACTTCATATGGAATCAGTAAGATAACAATTGTGACACATTCCATTACATGCTAAAATAAGGTACATCCACTCAGGATGTATTTTTAGTTGGAAAAATTCACAATCTACAAGAAAAATGTCAAATGCCCATTTGTTGTATGCGTTGCATATTTCATCCTATGCCCTGCAAAAGGTGAGATCTACTGTGACAATTTGCAGCATAAAGACCCAATGCAAATTTAAAAGCCACAGGTCAATTTCCATATGGATTTGGAGCTAATCATCTACACAGCATGTGAATGAGATTTAGTAAAATTTACCAATGAGCGGATCCGTGGATGTTCAGGTTCGCCGCATTCAGCCTGACTTTAAAAAGGAAGTTCAGTTTGGGACCCGAACTTGACCACGGACAATGAACTCCATATAAGTTAAAAGAGGCCAGTACTTGTGTGCTGAAAAATGACTATAAAATGATCATCGTAAAGGCTAGGGGGCTGTAAAAGGAAGCCAAATAGGGGTAAAAGAAGGACAATATACTGCAAACAAATGAGGATAGAGAAATGGTTTAAATGAGTTCTGTCACCATAGCAATCCTGGTTATATAGGAAGTAAATTCATAAAATAAAAATGTTAAGAGTTCCCCCACGGAGACTGATTTAACAGTTCCCCCCACAGAGCAACAATTCTTAAAAAGGCACCTACATAGCCTGTTTTCAGAGTTTACCCACACAACCAAGATTGTTAGAGTTTAGCAACAATTTGCAAAAAGGTCCTAAAAAAGCCTGTTTTCCCAGTTCACTTGCACAGTCAAGATTATTAGTTTCCCACAGAGCAACAATTCTCAAAAAGGCCTCTACAAAGCCTGTTTTCCCACTTTACCCACACAGTCAAGATTGACAGAGCCCCTCCACAGAGCAAGAATTCTCAAAATGGCCTCTACAAAGCCTGTTTTCCCAGCCCAACCACACAATCAAGATTGTTAAAGTTCCACCACAGAACAATTCTCAAAAAGCCCCTACAGAGCCTGTTTTTCCACTGTGGTGCAGTGAAGTGAAGGTTATGGTGGTAGATGAGAGATATATTCCTCCTAGCAAGTGCCTTTTGCACTAGTGAGCAGCAGGGAAGAGGTCAAACCCTTGCCTAGACCTTTTCTGCTATTCCGGGTTTTAGAGGCAACACTCGAATTGCACAGCTGCAGGCTTAGGACAGCATCAATAGGCAGCAAGAAATTCTCACTGTGGTGGGTGGTTGGGCTGGAAAGCTGAAGCAAGTTTTGTCTGAATAACATACCCGAATGTACTGGCACATCCTGGACCTATGCTGTTTGATAAGATAGACTTTTGCTTTGTATACCTGTCTGAAGAAAGACTGTTTTTCTGTTTGTTACCAGCGTGAATAAACACTGAGCTTTGGACTGAGAACCTGTGTGTGCCTCTTTACAGTGCTATGGCCATTGCCTATCAGAGCTGATTCCCTATGTTTGGTGGAGAATGCAGGCAAACGCAGTTAGACCGACACATTTGTTTTCTTTGCAGTTCTGGCTGGATCCTAACATATATCCTGGATAAAAGGATTGTCGCAAATCCAGTCTGCAATACCTGCAGAGATGGAGGCTGCGGTGAAAGCGGTTATGGAGTCCACATGGCAGCAGCAGATATTTAATCAGCAGCTTCAGGAGGCCAATAGGCAGCAGCAGATATTTAACCAACAACAGCAGGAGACCAACCAGCTGCTGTTACAGCATGTGATGGTGCTATGGACAGCAGGAATTCCTCAGGTGGTCCATGATGCCTGGAAAGTGGTCCATGCAGCAATCCCTAAAATGGAACCATAGGATGACGTCGAGACCTACCTGGCCATGTTTGAGAGTGTCCAAATGGGAGAGTTTACCCTGGGATCAAGCGGTGGAAGTCATTGCTCTGTTTTTGTTGTCAACACCCCAGAAGGCCTATTTTGACTCACCAGCCTACTAGGCAGTGGACTATGCAATCTTCAAGGGTAAGATCCTGGAATGACTTGGCATAAATGGGTTGGTGTGGGCTCAGCTTTGATGAGTGGGGAGACACAGTCAGTAGTGGAGTGTGGAAGAAGAAAGGTGGGGAGCAGTGGAAAAATGAAGACCCGTGGCCTGGGGATGGTACCGCTCGGCGCGGGCACAGACAAAAGGGGTCCTAGAGACCACGGGAATTGCAACATCCTCCCGTGGCCTTGTTCCACATATAATCTTCGGGTGGAAGGACTTGGCCGCAACTTGGGGACTGGTCCCTAGGCTAGAGGAGAAGAACCTACATACGCCACTAGTAAAACCAGTGGCTGAGGTGACTGCAAGCACCAAAGCCACATCCGCACACAAATTCGCTGGAAGGTGACCCAAAAGGATCAAGGGATTGAGCTTCACGCCACCCAAAAGGGTCCGTGGGCACTGGTACAGGGTTCAGTGTGTGAGGGCGCAAGGCAGGAGGATGAAGCAAGCGCAGGAAGACGACCAGGGAAGGGACACATAAAAAAGGTGCACAGGACTCGACCTCCGAACTACCCGGAATCAGCTGGAACCCATCACAGTGAAACCCCAGCACTCCAAAGGCAGTCACTGGCATGTCATGTTACCTTGGAACCTGCTACAGTTAAACTACCATAAATCCAAGACCCGAATTATAAAAATATTTGTTTTATTGGTTCCACAAAAATATTTAAAAACACCAAAAAACTACAATTAGCACAAATTATGCATGATAATAAAGATTCCTAGTACGGATAATGTCTCACAACATCTAAACTAGCCCTGATGTCTCCCTATGGTGTACCATTGCCTAACCGCGGAGACCTCCCTAAGGTTAGATGGGGTCCCCGCTCCATGGAGGCTATCCCTCTAGATGTACCTAATACTCCCTAATCCTAGCATGACCATACCATACAGCAATGGGAAGAAGATAGAAAAGGTAGTAAACTAGAGAAAATCCGGGTAAACAAGTACCCCATTCATTCGGGGCAAACTCAGACCCTACAATAGATATATAAACTTAAACCGATGAGAGGAGGTAAACAGGTCCCCAATTTCTTGGGAAAAAAAGGGGAAAACCCTTATGTCACTTTATTTTAAGGTAAATCGATGACCTGGGTTCTTCATGCCTTGCAACTAATTATATATAGAGCTGATGGAATCCCATCTATGAAATATATATACCAGTAGCAGCCCAGGTCATCAATACTCCTCCTTTCTTTGAGGGTCAATGCTTTTCAATCAGGTATAGTCTCAGAGTACAAAAATTAAGATATCATATGACATGAAATTACACAAGATTCTCCTATTATTTCTGTTGATGTACACTCCTCAGGGATACATATAGCCAAATCATTGGTGCTCTTGTCTTTCCACGATAGGAAGACCTTACAGATCTGGAGTCACCTATCGGATAACAGTCCTTCCCATAGAGGAGTCCTATCAAAATTCATTTTTCGCCTCTGCCTTGACGCGTTTCTCCCCTTCCATGGCTGGGGTTCCTCAGGAGGCCTTCTATTCAAGAATCAGATTTAATCCATAAGATTATCAGATGCGCTGGGGTGCAAAATATCAACCCTCCATATACAGGATCTGTACAGCGTTCTAGTATAAGTTCCAATACTCAAGAGATACAGAGAAACTCCTATCCGCTCCCACGCCATACACATATCGCTATAGCAATCATGCAGCTGTCCTCACATCAGATGATCAATGCCATGCCACGGTGTCGAGCCTGAGGTCACCTTTCTAGGATTTGCAAAATAAGAGACCCAAGACCATGTTTGAAGGGTACCCAAAGACCCAGGAGGGTCAGGTTCAGAAAGCACATCTCATGCCATTGTCTGTTAGAGTTGTTGTGCCCTAGGTCGTATATCAGCCATTTGTGCTTTTAACCTCTGAGAAAATGGACTGCTCCGTAGGCCGGTGCTTCTCATAATTTGCATATCCCGCATGCAGTGCCGTACCGCACCCTGGTGAGGGACCTCAGCTGTGAAAGGTAACGGTGAATGGTGTAACTATGTCTGGACCTGTTGCATGCTAATGTTATCATACATGACTTTCCATTGTTTTGGGACTTATGGGCTCTAGCTCCCAGTAGTTTGGTATGCTGCCAGTACTCGGCTTTAGGCCAGGGGAGGGGTGTAAGTAGCAAAGCCAGGTAGGACTGGGTTTTAACTTCCTACCATAGAAGGTCTTGATTACATGCACTTGTAAAAGTGCCAGGGAGGGGCAGTTGTGGGCGAGGGTCATGGCAGTCCTCAACCTACCCCGGCGCAGTACAGACACGGGGGCAGAGTGGAGTGAGCAGCAGGGAAGAGGCCAAACCCTTGCCACAGACCTTTTCTGCTATTCCGGGTTTTAGAGGCAACACTCGAATTGCACAGCTGCAGGCTTAGGACAGCATCAATAGGCAGCAAGAAATTCTCACTGTGGTGGGTGGTTGGGCTGGAAAGCTGAAGCAAGTTTTGTCTGAATAACATACCCGAATGTACTGGCACATCCTGGACCTATGCTGTTTGATAAGATAGACTTTTGCTTTGTATACCTGTCTGAAGAAAGACTGTTTTTCTGTTTGTTACCAGTGTGAATAAACACTGAGCTTTGGACTGAGAACCTGTGTGTGCCTCTTTACAGTGCTATGGCCATTGCCTATCAGAGCTGATTCCCTATGTTTGGTGGAGAATGCAGGCAAACGCAGTTAGACCGCCACATTTTTTTTCTTTGCAGTTCTGGCTGGATCCTAACATATATCCTGGATAAAAGGATTGTCGCAAATCCAGTCTGCAATACCTGCAGAGATGGAGGCTGCGGTGAAAGCGGTTATGGAGTCCACATGGCAGCAGCAGATATTTAATCAGCAGCTTCAGGAGGCCAATAGGCAGCAGCAGATATTTAACCAACAACAGCAGGAGACCAACCAGCTGCTGTTACAGCATGTGATGGTGCTATGGACAGCAGGAATTCCTCAGGTGGTTCATGATGCCTGGAAAGTGGTCCATGCAGCAATCCCTAAAATGGAACCATAGGATGACGTCGAGACCTACCTGGCCATGTTTGAGAGTGTCCAAATGGGAGAGTTTACCCTGGGATCAAGCGGTGGAAGTCATTGCTCTGTTTCTGTTGTCAACACCCCAGAAGGCCTATTTTGGAACCTGCTACAGTTAAACTACCATAAATCCAAGACCCGAATTATAAAAATATTTCTTTTATTGGTTCTACAAAAATATTTAAAAACACCAAAAAACTACAATTAGCACAAATTATGCATGATAATAAAGATTCCTAGTACGGATAATGTCTCACAACACCTAAACTAGCCCTGATGTCTCCCTATGGTGTACCACTGCCTAACCGCGGAGACCTCCCTAAGGTTAGATGGGGTCCCCGCTCCATGGAGGCTATCCCTCTAGATGTACCTAATACTCCCTAATCCTAGCATGACCATACCATACAGCGATAGGAAGAAGATAGAAAAGGTAGTAAACTAGAGAAAATCCGGGTAAACAAGTACCCCATTCATTCGGGGCAAACTCAGACCCTACAATAGATATATAAACTTAAACCGATGAGAGGAGGTAAACAGGTCCCCAATTTCTTGGGAAATAAAGGGGAAAACCCTTGTCACTTTATTTTAAGGTAAATCGATGACCTGGGTTCTTCATGTCTTGCAATTAATTATATATAGAGCTGATGGAATTCCATCTATGAAATATATATACCAGTAGCAGCCCAGGTCATCAATACTCCTCCTTTCTTTGAGGGTCAATGCTTTTCAATCAGGTATAGTCTCAGAGTACAAAAATTAAGATATCATATGACATGAAATTACACAAGATTCTCCTATTATTTCTGTTGATGTACACTCCTCAGGGATACATATAGCCAAATCATTGGTGCTCTTGTCTTTCCACGATAGGAAGACCTTACAGATCTGGAGTCACCTATCGGATAACAGTCCTTCCCATAGAGGAGTCCTATCCAAATTGATTTTTCGCCTCTGCCTTGACGCGTTTCTCCCCTTCCATGGCTGGGGTTCCTCAGGAGGCCTTCTATTCAAGAATCAGATTTAATCCATAAGATTATCAGATGCGCTGGGGTGCAAAATATCAACCCTCCATATACAGGATCTGTACAGTGTTCTAGTATAAGTTCCAATACTCAAGAGATACAGAGAAACTCCTATCTGCTCCCACGCCATACACATATCGCTATAGCAATCATGCAGCTGTCCTCACATCAGATGATCAATGCCATGCCACGGTGTCGAGCCTGAGGTCACCTTTCTAGGATTTGCAAAATAAGAGACCCAAGACCATGTTTGAAGGGTACCCAAAGACCCAGGAGGGTCAGGTTCAGAAAGCACATCTCATGCCATTGTCTGTTAGAGTTGTTGTGCCCTAGGTCGTATATCAGCCATTTGTGCTTTTAACCTCTGAGAAAATGGACTGCTCCGTAGGCCGGTTCTTCTCATAATTTGCATATCCCGCGTGCAGTGCCGTACCACACCCTGGTGAGGGACCTCAGCTGTGAAAGGTAACGGTGAATGGTGTAACTATGTCTGGACCTGTTGCATGCTATTGTTATCAGACATGACTTTCCATTGTTTTGGGACTTATGGGCTCTAGCTCCCAGTAGTTTGGTATGCTGCCAGTACTCGGCTTTAGGCCAGGGGAGGGGTGTAAGTAGCAAAGCCAGGTAGGACTGGGTTTTAACTTCCTACCATAGAAGGTCTTGATTACATGCACTTGTAAAAGTGCCAGGGAGGGGCAGTTGTGGGCGAGGGTCATGGCAGTCCTCAACCTACCCCGGCGCAGTACAGACACGGGGGCAGAGTGGAGTGTGGAGTGCGTGGTGTGGAGGTGGTACCTGATGGCCGCTGCGCTTCTGTATCTTCAACCGGCTTCTCTGGCTCCCGTTCACGTCTATGGGCATCGTGCTCCGTGCATTCAGTAAAGGGATGACCACCAGGTAACACTTGCAAAACTTTACTAAGAAGACATTTGACAGCAGCTTGCACGTTTCTCATGGCAGAAACATCGTCATGATCATCATCATTGGTTACAGTCTTGTTCCTGTACCTGGCTCGGCTCTACAGGGACTGCCACTGTCAGGCAACTTATCTCCCTGTTCCTGACCCAATGCCTCAGCATGATGGTGGATCGTTCGGCTCGGTGCACAAACGGATGGACCAAGCTGCCCTCCTGCTGTGACTGCATTCCCTCAGGTACTGACAGGTTTTGACCTAAGGTAGAGGCACCCAATTTCTCCTTTCTCTGCTTCCTGGTCTTAGGGGCACTTTGCACATCGCAGGTGCGATGTCGGTGGGGTCAAATTGAAAGTGACGCACATCCGGCGTCGCAGGCGATATCGTAGTGTGTAAAGCCTTTTTGATACGATTAACGAGCGCAAAAGCGTCGTAATCGTATCATCGGTGTAGCGTCGGTCATTTCCACAATTTGAGAATGACCAATGTTACGATGTTGTTCCTTGTTTCAGCGGCATCACACATCGCTGTGTGTGAAACCGCAGGAGCGAGGAACATCTCCTACATGCATCCTGTGGCTCACGCCGGCTATGCGGAAGGAAGGAGGTGGGCGGGATATTTACGTCCCGCTCATCTCCGCCCCTCCGCTTCTATTGGCTGCCTGCCGTGTGACGTCGCTATGACGCCGCACGACCCGCCCCCTTAATAAGGAGGCAAGTCGCCGGCCAGAGTAACGTCGCAGGGCAGGTGAGTGCATGTGAAGCTGGCATAGCGATAATGTTCGCTACGCCAGCTATCACCATGATATCGCAGCTGCGACGGGGGCGGGGACTATCGCGCTCGGCATCGCAAGCATTGGCTTGCGATATCGTAGTGTGCAAAGTGCCCCTTACACTCCACTGCAGACAAGCTTCTTTCTGCCTGTATCTTGTTCACTCTTCTTGCTCCTTCAGACTGGTCTCTGCCACTTCCACCCTACTCACTCCACTCTGCTTCTTCCTGAACACGTGGTTCCTCTTTTGATTTTTCTAACTCTGCATCTCCCTATCTGACTCTGCCTGTGCAACTCCTGTCTTATATCGTCTTTCTTAAGGGGTGCATGCATGCGGGGTGTTGCATGCATGCCATCTCTTGCTAAGTGCCATCATTGCGAAGTGCTGGGCAGTTACCTCAATGGCAGTGGACTAACTTCCGTCTTCTCTCTCTCTTCACACAGGTATATAACTCTGCTTCCTGTCAAGTGAATTGTCTGTTCCCCACTGCATTGGCTGAATATGTGTTCTGGTATATAACTCTGCTTCCTGTCAAGTGAATTGTCTGTTCCCCACTGCATTGGCTGAATATGTGTTCTGGTATATAACTCTGCTTCCTGTCAAGTGAATTGTCTGTTCCCCACTGCATTGGCTGAATATGTGTTCTGGTATATAACTCTGCTTCCTGTCAAGTGAATTGTCTGTTCCCCACTGCATTGGCTGAATATGTGTTCTGGTATATAACTCTGCTTCCTGTCAAGTGAATTGTCTGTTCCCCACTGCATTGGCTGAATATGTGTTCTGGTATATAACTCTGCTTCCTGTGATGTATGCTCTGTCATTTTCATAATCTATGTAATACTCACTGATGTATGACTGTATATTCCTCTTTGTAAATGTTATCTGATGGTGGATGGTGTAAATCTGTGTAGACTGGAAGTCCGGGTGGGTGTCAAATGTCCTGTTCCCTTTGATTCCTTAATCATCCCCTGGTGTGAGCAGCATTTGTTGATTTCCCTTAACAAGCTGAGCTCCCATAATCCCCCTCACCTACCCCTCTAGTCAGCCCTATATATTTGTGTCTTTCTTAAGGGGTGCATGCATGCGGGGTGTTGCATGCATGCCATCTCTTGCTAAGTGCCATCATTGCGAAGTGCTGGGCAGTTACCTCAATGGCAGTGGACTAACTTCCGTCTTCTCTCTCTCTTCACACAGGTATATAACTCTGCTTCCTGTCAAGTGAATTGTCTGTTCCCCACTGCATTGGCTGAATATGTGTTCTGGTATATAACTCTGCTTCCTGTCAAGTGAATTGTCTGTTCCCCACTGCATTGGCTGAATATGTGTTCTGGTATATAACTCTGCTTCCTGTCAAGTGAATTGTCTGTTCCCCACTGCATTGGCTGAATATGTGTTCTGGTATATAACTCTGCTTCCTGTCAAGTGAATTGTCTGTTCCCCACTGCATTGGCTGAATATGTGTTCTGGTATATAACTCTGCTTCCTGTCAAGTGAATTGTCTGTTCCCCACTGCATTGGCTGAATATGTGTTCTGGTATATAACTCTGCTTCCTGTCAAGTGAATTGTCTGTTCCCCACTGCATTGGCTGAATATGTGTTCTGGTATATAACTCTGCTTCCTGTCAAGTGAATTGTCTGTTCCCCACTGCATTGGCTGAATATGTGTTCTGGTATATAACTCTGCTTCCTGTGATGTATGCTCTGTCATTTTCATAATCTATGTAATACTCACTGATGTATGACTGTATATTCCTCTTTGTAAATGTTATCTGATGGTGGATGGTGTAAATCTGTGTAGACTGGAAGTCCGGGTGGGTGTCAAATGTCCTGTTCCCTTTGATTCCTTAATCATCCCCTGGTGTGAGCAGCATTTGTTGATTTCCCTTAACAAGCTGAGCTCCCATAATCCCCCTCACCTACCCCTCTAGTCAGCCCTATATATTTGTGTCTTTCTTAAGGGGTGCATGCATGCGGGGTGTTGCATGCATGCCATCTCTTGCTAAGTGCCATCATTGCGAAGTGCTGGGCAGTTACCTCAATGGCAGTGGACTAACTTCCGTCTTCTCTCTCTCTTCACACAGGTATATAACTCTGCTTCCTGTCAAGTGAATTGTCTGTTCCCCACTGCATTGGCTGAATATGTGTTCTGGTATATAACTCTGCTTCCTGTCAAGTGAATTGTCTGTTCCCCACTGCATTGGCTGAATATGTGTTCTGGTATATAACTCTGCTTCCTGTCAAGTGAATTGTCTGTTCCCCACTGCATTGGCTGAATATGTGTTCTGGTATATAACTCTGCTTCCTGTGATGTATGCTCTGTCATTTTCATAATCTATGTAATACTCACTGATGTATGACTGTATATTCCTCTTTGTAAATGTTATCTGATGGTGGATGGTGTAAATCTGTGTAGACTGGAAGTCCGGGTGGGTGTCAAATGTCCTGTTCCCTTTGATTCCTTAATCATCCCCTGGTGTGAGCAGCATTTGTTGATTTCCCTTAACAAGCTGAGCTCCCATAATCCCCCTCACCTACCCCTCTAGTCAGCCCTATATATTTGTGTCTTTCTTAAGGGGTGCATGCATGCGGGGTGTTGCATGCATGCCATCTCTTGCTAAGTGCCATCATTGCGAAGTGCTGGGCAGTTACCTCAATGGCAGTGGACTAACTTCCGTCTTCTCTCTCTCTTCACACAGGTATATAACTCTGCTTCCTGTCAAGTGAATTGTCTGTTCCCCACTGCATTGGCTGAATATGTGTTCTGGTATATAACTCTGCTTCCTGTGATGTATGCTCTGTCATTTTCATAATCTATGTAATACTCACTGATGTATGACTGTATATTCCTCTTTGTAAATGTTATCTGATGGTGGATGGTGTAAATCTGTGTAGACTGGAAGTCCGGGTGGGTGTCAAATGTCCTGTTCCCTTTGATTCCTTAATCATCCCCTGGTGTGAGCAGCATTTGTTGATTTCCCTTAACAAGCTGAGCTCCCATAATCCCCCTCACCTACCCCTCTAGTCAGCCCTATATATTTGTGTCTTTCTTAAGGGGTGCATGCATGCGGGGTGTTGCATGCAT